>NW_020948910.1:5563819-5641476 GCF_900497805.2 Vombatus ursinus | reverse complement strand
TATCAAGGCATTAGCATCTTGACACTTTAAGTAGAATGGAGTAATTGATTAATATAATAAATCCTGCCTTCATATTTTTGTCATCTACAATTGAGTTTCTTCAGAGATCATGATGTTCCATTAGTAGCAACCATAGAGTATCATCAGAATCATTTTTGTGTGTGTATGTGTCCTGACCTGTGATTTTATTACTGTAAAAAACTCCCAGTGTTGAAACACCTTCCTTCATCATAAACTAGCAATTCATCTGTAATTCATAGTCTTGTTAATCTGAAATTTATAATCTTAGGGAGTTGCCTGGGATCCTGAGAGCTTTAGCAACTTGCCCATGGATACTCACCAAGTTTGTTTCAAAGACAGGTCTTGATTCCAAGTTTTCCTAACTCTATAGCCAACCCTTTGTCCAAACAAGAGAACATTGGAAAATAAGGTGGACTTTTGCTAAAGCAACCAACTGGGATCATTGAAAGTGCTTCACAACTACCCCAAATCAATGCAATCTAATGGCCTCCTTCTATTCAATTCTGATTCTAGCTCACACCCATCTATAATAGCTATCCAAGGTACATGCTACAAAAATTCAGTTCTACATCTTTTGAAACAGAAACACAGCCACATCTACCTCTAATCTAACTATAGGAATTGAAATTTAATAGCCTAAAATCAAAGGTTATCCCTAACAGAAAAAGATACAAACATATATATGTTTCTACCTCACCAACACCCTTAGAATGTTGTCTGTAAAGCAGTAACAATAGTCATGAAAGGGCATGGCTGCAGCCCTCCAGGGGAAGTCCTGCTTGGTTTCCACATCCCTCACAAATCACTGCCGGGTAATGATTTCCCCCAGTTTGATGGTTCCAGAGCTAAGCATAGCTAGAGGAACACCAGTCAATGGCTCCCTTCCTGTAGCACTTAATTTATATCCTAGAAGAAGGGTAACATCATAAAAAGTACAGTGAGCTCTAGGTCAGAAGCTCTGAGTTCAAGTCTTATCTCTGATACTCCCTGGCTTTACAACTGGGCACAATTTAACTTAGGTCACACAGTGGATAGAGTGGCCTGTAGTCATTAAGACCTGAGTTCAAATCCAGCCTCAGACACCCACTAGCTGCGCAACCTTGGATTAGTCACTTAAGCTTTATCTGATTTAAGTTCATCAACTGTAAAATGGAGATAATAATAGCACCTACTTCCCAAGGTTATTTCAAGGATCAAAGGAGGTATTATTTATAAAGTGCTCAGTACAGTGCCTGGAACATAGTAGGCTCTTAATGAATACTTGTTTCATTCCATTTCTGCCTCAAAGCCTTAGTTTCCTTATCTGTAAAATGAGAAGAATAACTATGCTATCTAAAATTTAGGATTACTGTGAGGAAAGCATTTTATAAACTTTAAAGCTGTATAGGAAATTCTATTCAATTCAATTCAATTCGATAAACATTTTATTAATCACCCATTATGTGCCAAGTGCTGGAAATTAGTCTCTGCCTTCAAGGTCCTCACATTCCACCAGGGGAAACAGCATAGACACATATAAACACATAGGTAGATGGATACCTACATACATACATACATGATCGGTAGAAAATTGAGATGATAAAGAGATGATTGAAAGATGATAAATAGATAGATGGATACATGTTGTTGTCATTGTCTTTCGTTCTAGAAGAGGATCACAATGATATCACTATGTTGGAATCGAGGTACAGCATGTCTGACTACACAATACAAATTCAGAAGGCTTTATCATGAGTTAGACACAAATAATCCACGTGACCATTTGGAGTGGAGATGTCTCTAAATTTGTGCATCTCGTGTTTATTTTTAGTTACTGCAGTTGTCCTTCACTCATAGAGCACAGCACCTTCTTTGATTCAGGGATGCCATTCTGGGCAGCCCTTTGACAGCATCTCCCATGTCATGCAATCAATTCCAGAGTTCTTCAGAGATACCTTGAGAGTGTCCTTATATCACTTTTTCTGGCCATCTTGTGAATGCCTGCCTTGCATGAGTTCTCCACAAAATAGTCTTTCAGGCAAACATACATTTGCCTTTTGAACAACGTGGGCAGTCCATCTGAGTTGTGCTCTCTGCAATTGAGTTTGCATGCCTGGAAGTTTAGCTTGAGAAAGTACCTGAATCTTCCTAAGACAATTCAAATGGAAATGATTCAGTTTGCTGTCCTGGTGCTGGTATACTGTCCACATCTCACAGACATACAACAAAGAAACCAACACAACGGCTATGTAGACATTCAATTTGGTAGACAGTCTAATACTTCTCTCCCATACTTTCTTTGGGAGCTTCCCAAACACTGAACTAGCTCTAGCAATATATGTGTCAACCTCATCATTTATGTGGACATCCTGGAAAGCATATGGTCAAGATAAGTGAACTTATCCACAGTACCCAAAATTTCTCCATTTGCTGTAACCAATGGCTCCACATTTGGATGGTGTGGTGCTGGCTGGTGGAGAACCTGTGTTTTTTTGGTGTTAACTGTTAGGCCAAAATTAGCACAAGCAGCAGAGAATTAATCTATACTTTGTTGCATCTCAGGTTCAGAGGCTGCATTGAGTTCACAATCATCTTGGAACGAAAAGTCATACAACAACTCTCTTCTATAGATACATACATACATGGATATATGCATATACACATACATAATAAATAGGTAGACAGAAGATAGAAGGATAGAGAAAATGATAGATAGTTGATAAGTAAATAAGTAGTTGATTGAATGAATAACTATATACAAATCCAATGCAAAATAATTTTAGAAAGTGGGAGAGCACTAAGAACTGGGAAGATTAGGAAAAGTTTTGGGTAAGAGATGACATCTGAACTGAGTCTTAAACAAATCGAAGGATTACAAAAGACTGAGATGGTGAAGGAGAGTATTCCAGGAGTAAGGAGCAGCCTGTGTAAAGTCACAGAGACAGTACAAATGCAGCATCATGTATGAGGAACAGCAAATAGGTTCATTTGACTGAGACAATGTAAAATCAGGCTGCAAAGACAGCCTGGAGACAGATTTTTAAAGGCTTTCAATGCCAAACAGAGCAGTTTGCTTCTGATCCTAGAGCAGGGGAGTCATAGAGTTGGACCTATGCATTAACAATATCACTTTGGCAGCTTTGTGGACAGTGGATTATAGAGAGAAGGGAGTCAGGGAGATCAGTTATGAAGTTAACACAATCTTTCAGATGAGAGGTACTGAGGCACTGAATCAGGTCAGTGACTCTGGGAGTGGGGAGTATGGGAGGGATCAAAGAGATGTTTTTGAGTTAGAATTGACAACACTTGGCAATTCCTGACTCCAAGCTCTCTTCATTATATAACACTGCCCTTCTCTCTCTTGTTAGGGGGAGAAATGTGAGTTACTATTTAGTGTCTTAGTCTTTTCTACCCCACTTATTATAAAGAAAGCAGGGAATTGAATTATGTAGCTCTTTGTACCCTAGGACTTAGCAAAATATCCTGTACATTGTTGATGTTCAATAGGTATTTGTTTTTGTTGATGATGATGAAGTGATGGGTAATTGACAAAGCAAATCTTTTGACTTTCAAGAGATGAAGGATGAAAGGTGATAACAAAGAAAGAGAGGAAGAAGCAGTTGTCCATTCCTTCCACCCGTATGTCTATGTTCAGGAATGTCTATCTTATTGATACATTTGGGAAAAAGTTGGATTTTTGTTCTAGTTTTTGTCTTTTTTTTTATGGAGAAGGGGATTCATTTAAGAATTAATAACATGTACTCCCCTATATCAGTGAGTAACTAGGGATGCCAGAACCAGAAAAAAAGTATTTATGAACCTAACACAGGGTTTAAAAATTACACACACACACACACACACACACACACACACAGAGTCAATGTGGTGTAATGGATAGAGCACTTGACTTGGAGTCAGGAACACCTGAATATGAGTCTAGTCACTGATACTTACTAGTTGATTGAATGTGGGCAAGTCATTTAACCTCTCTTGTTCTTAATTAATCTGTGAAATGAGGATGATATTAGCAGCTACCTCATAAGGTTTTTGTGAGGATCAGCTGAAATAATGCACATAGTGCAATTGGCAAAACCTTCAAGTGCTATGTAAATACTATTACTATTATTATTATTAATACTATCCACAGGAACCTTAAAGCCATTTTTGTAATAACCATGACTTTATAATGAAAAGAAATATCTATGGATCATGGAGAGTAGAACTTTCTGGTACCAAAAATATAGTCATTTATTTTTAAATAATATTTAAAACTGTCCTCTGCACACCCCTATACACTGTGCCCTAGGTAGGTAGTATCTTGCCTACCTCTAGTCCCAGGTCTGAGTGAGACATACCCTTTTCTGAATCCAATGGATAATTAGCAATCTATTCCAGTGGAAAAGAGCTCCAGGCAGTGGAGCAAAGATTCAGCTTTCTCACAAATAGCTCACTAGATATCCTCTTCATCGAGTTATTTGTGATGGTATTTCTTTCTGTCCTCTAGAAGCAAGAGCACATGTTTTCTGGGTGCTTTCCTGCCCTTAGCTAGTGCTGTCCTTTCTTGGGTCCTGGAAGCCAAGCCAGCAGCAGAGACTAACAGGTTGAAGACCTTTGCTGCTTTTCTTCCAAGTTCCAAAAAAGTCACTAAATCAAAGGATTGGAAAATATGGGGCCTATGGGCAGCCCTGCACTTTAATCATCCCAGGAAGCTGGGAGCAGCTCAAGAACAGCCAGATAAGGAGACTTCACTGACTCTGTTGAAAATGCATTCCAGGTTCCCTTGACCCCAACAGTCAGAAAGGTGTTTTGATTTTCTTTTTCTTTTCACCAAATGGTAGTGCTAAAATTAGAAAGGATCATTAACATTAACATAGGAATTCAAGATAGCAATCTGGACTTTCTTCTCAAATTAAAAGGAAATGACAGAGACACATGGTTTAAGAGCTCACAGATGGAGGCAGGGCCCCCTTTGGGGAAGCTCTAGGTTGGCATTTCAATGACAGGAGAAATGAAACTGGATGTGGTGAAATATATATGTCTCCACAGGTGGAAGTCTCATTGAGGCTGGCTTACACAGTTAGAGGAGGCTTGAGAATTTCAGGCTGACCTCTTATAACTATTTGTGGGAGCACTTATGTTAAATGCATCTCATGTAATGAGAATAAGGCAACATGAATGACTTCCAAAGTTTGTTGGATGAATCAGGATGGAGGCCATTTAAAAGCATAAGCCAAATTTTACACTTCTTTATTAAAATGCTTTTTTAAAAGTGTTAACTTTTGTCACACATCCATAATGACTAAAACTCATATGTTGTGAATTTGAGAATCTTCATCCTATTTTAGCTGCTTAGAAATCCTTAATAGGGTCCATTCAAGAAAAATACATTGAATATTCATTTATTCTTAACTTGGCTTACAATCTCTTCTTTCCAAGTAAACTGGAAGACACTTAATGGAGTCAACACAGAGTTGGAGTCAGGAGACCCAGGCATTCATCCCAGCTCAGACACTAGCTATACGACTTGGAGAAGTTACATTCTATTTCTAGGCCTTAGTTTCTTCAGCTACAAAGATAGAATGGAGAGCATTCTAGATATAAAAAATAGCCATGAAAATGCAAAGAGTTGGGGGATGGAATGTCTTCTTCATGGAACAGCAAGGAGGCAAATGTCACTGGACTGTCAAGTAGATGGAAAGGGACAATATATAATAAGCCTGGAAAATGTGACGGGACCAGGTTATGTGGGTTTAAAAGTCAAACAGAGGATTTTATATAAGATCTTGATCAGACATATGATAATCATGCATACAACTTTTACATATGATCTTATATGTGATTTTATCTTGATTTTATACATGATCACAACTGTATTTTAAGAAGATCATTTTGATCTGAGTGGAGGGTGGATTGGAGTGGGGAGAGACTTGAGGCACAGAGACCAATCAGAACAGTATTGCAATAGTCTATACATGAAGTGATCAGGGCTACATCAGAGTTATAGCAGTGTAAGAGGAGAGAGAGGGGAATATCGGAGAGATGTTGTAAAGGTCAGATTGATAGGCCTTGGCAAAAGATTGGATATAAGATGTTGAGAGAGTGAGTTAAGATTAATACCAAGGTTGCAAATGGGTGACTGGGAAGAACCTTCAAGAGTAATAAGGAAGTTAGGAAGAGGGGATGATCTTTTTGGGAGTGAGGGGGGATAAATTCAGTTTAAGATGTCTCCAGGAGACTCAGTTTGAAATGTCCAAGTTATAGGTAGATATACAAGATTAGAGGTTAGGAGAGAGGGTAGGGCTGGATAAATAGATCTAGGAATCATCAATATAGAGGTGATAATTTAATCCATTGGAACTAATAAGATCACGAAGTGAAACAGCATAGAGGGAGAAGAGGGTCCAACATAGAGACCTGGGGATATGCTCTGTCAGCAGGTATGACATGGGTGAAAATCTAGGAAAGGAGCCTGAGAAATATTCAGACAGGTGGGAGGACATCTAGGAGAGAGCAGTGTCACAAAACTCTAAAGTGAAGAGAGTCTCAAGGAGAAAAGCGTGCTCAATAGTGTCAAAGACTGCAAAGAGAATGAGGACTGAGAAAAACTGGAGCAGCTAGATGGAGCAGTAGATAGACCACTGGCCCTGGAGTCAAGAAGACCCTAGTTCAGATCTGGCTTCAGACACTTGACACTTACAGCTGTATGACCCTGGGCAAGTCACTTAACCCCATCACTTGCCAAAAAAAAAGGATTAAGAAAAAGTCATTAGGTTTGGCATTTAAGAGGTCACTGGTAAATGTGGAGAAAGTAGCTTCAGTGGAATGACGAGGACAGAAGGCACTCTGCTGAGAACAAAGAAGTGAGAGGAAAGGAAGCAAAGGTACCATTTTGGTCAGTCATTCAGTCAAAAAGCAATTATTAAGTGCCTACTGTTTCCCAGGTACTGTGGTAAGCATTGGAGATTCAAAGAAAGTCAAAACACAATCTCTGAGCTCAGTTTGCTCACAATCACAGCTGTAGATGTCGTTTTCAAAGAGGTTAGACACATAGGACAATGGAAAAGCATAATTTTTTCTCCTATTTCAAGAAAGGGAAGATGGTTAAATGTAAAAACTACAAGATTTGACATAACTGTAAGCTTCACTTCTTATAGTACTAAATTTCAGGGGAGGAGAATACAATGATCATAGGGAAGATTTGTGAGAATATTTTACAAAGAAGCAGTGAACAGTAAACCAACATGACTGCATAAAGAACAGATCTTAACAGACTAAATGAATTTTATTTTTCAACAAAACTAGACAGGTAGCTCATGTGAATGGTGTAGACACACTTAGATTTCAACAAAGCATTTGAAACATTTCTCATATTATCCTTCTGGTGAAAATGGAAAGATCTGATCTAGGTGATATACAGATAGGTGAACCACTTATAACCAGTTGAATGACTGGCCTTAAAGCTTAGTCACTAATAAGTTGATGTAAACTGGTCCTGAGGTCTCTTACTGGAGTGGTCCAGGGATCTTTTCTGGGCTCTATTCAGCAATTTTATCAATGATTAGCACATCTTCAGCACATCTTCATTAAACTGTCATTAAGCTTGGAGAGGTCGCCAATATTCTGGATGACACGATCCAAAAGGATTTTGACAAGACAGAAAGATAGCTCAAATAAAATAAGATGAAATTCAACAGAAATAAATGTAAAATTACACACTTGGGATTTTGTTTAAATCAGTTTTACAAGTACAGATGGGGCTAGGCAATGAAAGAATCTGTGGGTTTTAGTGGATTACCAGCACAATATGTTTCAAGAGTGTAACACAGCAGACAAAAAAAAAGAAAAAAAAAGCTGATGCTATCCTAGATTTCATTAAGAGAGTCATAGTATCCAAAACACCAATTTAATAGTTTTTTAAAGTAGTCTGGTGGTCAGTTTTTACTACCATATTTTAGAAAGATCCTAGGTAACTTATTATGGAGTAAAAAGGAGGCGAGCAGAATTATGAGAAGACTGAAGAATTTGCCATATAGGAATCAGCTGAAGAAACTGGGGTGTTGAGCCCAAAGAAGACTCTACTTAGGGAGCATATGATAGCAGCATTCAAGTATCTGAGAGCTGTTAAGTGGAAGAAGTATTAACTTGTTTTGCTTGGCCCCAGAGAGCAGAAGTAAAAGAAATGGGGGAAAGTTGCAGAGAATAAGATATACAAGATATATACTTGATATAAAACTTTCTAGCAATGAGAACTCTCCAGAGTAGAATGGACTGCCTCTGAAAGTAATGACTCCTCTTCCCCATTGGAGGAGGGCTTGCCTGGTTAATAATAAGTTGAACTAGATTGCTTCTGTGGTCCCCTTTCACTCTTTCTGTGGTTCTTTGACTGGCTTGAAGAGGAAGTTTTCTGTTGTTAACAGGATTTGACCTTCTTGGTTCAAAACACAACTTTTCCTTTAAAAAGAATAACTCTTCCAGTGACCATGAGATATGGCATGGAGCATGGGAATGCAAAAGCAATAATTTTGACTCTAACCCTCATAGTGAGTAGAGGAAGAAGCCAGAGAGATTCTAGAAAGAGGAGACTTAGGTGAAACTGGTAGGACGAATATAAGGACTGTGACATATTAAAAAGGTCAAGAAACATAGTTTTCTGGTAATTAATCATTTTACTACTAATGGTAGCATATTATTAATAAAAGGGATGGTCATTTGGCCTTCTCTTCTGGAACAAAGATAACTCATGGTGGTAGTCTCACAGTTTATATGCCCTTGGAAGAGTGAGTGCTCCTGGCAGTGGCAATCAACTCTGATTGGTTAACAATTAGTGAGAGAATGAAAATTAAAATGAGAGGTGGGCTTATTCCAATGAGGGATGACACTCAGCACTCAGTCTTGGTCAAAGAGACTTATCAATTCCCATATCACCTGTGTGACAAAAGGGAGAATCCACACTTTCCCAGACCTGTGTGAGTAAACACAATGAGCAGGAATCTACCCATCCACCTAAATGCCTAAACTTAGAAGTTCTTTATTGTCTCTGATTAAATCTCAGCCTTCCTAGCTAGGTAAGTCTTACCCAAGATTTCCCACAGTGGTTGATTTTTGAATGAGGATGTAGAAAAGGGGAAAAATCTTGGTCCTAATTCAATAATTAGTTATTAAATACTAGAAAAAATAATTATTTCTCTCAGGACATAATTTGTTGTTCAGTTGTTTTAGTCATGTCTAGGACTCTTCATGACTCCATTTGGGTTTTCTTAGCAAAGAGTGGTTTGCCATTTGGTTCTCCAGTTCATTTTTGCAGATGAGGAAACTGAGACAAACAGGATTAAGTGACTTGCCCAGGGTCATACAACTAGTAATCATCTGAGGCCAGCTTTGAACTAAGGAAGATGAGTCTTCCTGACTCCAGCCCAGCATTCTGTTCACTGTACCACCTCATTGCTGGATGGACACAAAAACCTTCTGCTTTCCCTCTTTCCTCTTCTGCCTCTCTGGCAAGCAGATCACCTAGATACAAATTTCCACACATTTTCTGCTTTTCTTACATTAAGGGTAGTAGTCTCATTTTTCCTGAATTCTTCTCCTTTCCAGGCTAAAAATCTAGTTATTTTGTTGAAAAATGAAATGTTTTAGTCTGACAGGAACTCTTTTTGATGAAGTATGTTTACTTTTACTGGTTCCTGCTTTTTTTTTTCTTTTTTTTTTTTACTCACAAATGATCCCTAATCATTTTCTTCCCACAATTTTGGCACCACCAAAAGTTAAGCTCACTGGCTTTCAGATTTTATAGATCTCTCTTCTATTTATTGGCCATGTTAGCAGAAGGAGTTTTGTCCTATCTTCTGATGTGTAATCCACTCCAATACAACAAACATTTATTAAGTACTTTCTCTGTGCAAGGCCCTGTTTTTGAAAAAATAAAAACAAGTAGTTCCTGTCTTCAAAGTGTTTATATTCCTGGGGATTGGGAAGATAACACTTACACAGATAGCTGTTACATAAAGTATTTTGAAGAGAGAAAGAGTTCAAATAGCTAAAATGAATCAGGGAAACCTTCATGCGAGAAGTGTCACATAAATAAAGGTTTGATATAAGATAGGGAATCTGAAAGGAGATTAGAAGGGAATTCTAGGAGTATATGAAAGGTCATGCCATGTTCAGAGATCTGGATCTAATAGTACAGTGTGGCTAGAACACAGAGTATATAAAGAAGAGTACGTGAAACGTAGTTGTAAATGCAGGTTGGAATCATACTGTAAAGCATCTTAAATGCCAGACTAAGGATTTTTTATGTTATCCTAGAGAAGTGATTTATGTCTATTTTCCTCTTTCTCTCTCTCTTTCTCTCTATCTCTGTCTGTCTCTCTCTGTCTCTCTCTCTGTCTGTCTCTCTCTCTCTCTGCCTCTGTCTCTTCCTTCTTCCATTTCTCCCTCCCTCTCCAGATACCATATATATTTTCTTTATTCCAACTATTTACACATACACACACACACACACACACACATACACATACACACACACACACACACACACCCCTATGCTTGATTATACTCACATCAAGGTATAGGCAGCAGATCAAACAGTACCTAGGACAGGTATTGATTTATGATTCAATTCCATTGTAATTTGAGGAATGCTGGTATATCTGCTTCTGAAAGGTTATTATTAAAGCTATAATACATGATTAATAGTAGCTTTATGGGTTTTCATATTCATATGGAGTTATAATTTTCCTCAGAAGTCCATGTGTAACTGTGCATGAAATCCTCACTCACACCCTCACTATTCATCTCCTGATGTTGCTTGGTGTTCACCTTCTTAAAGATCCTACTAGTTATCTGCTTAAATGGTTCTGAAAGTTACTAGGTAAGCAGGGGGAATCAATTGTGCTCCTAAATCCTCTCCTAGATTAATGTTATCAGGATATGTTCTTCATCTATAACATGAAAGGGATAGCCATGAAAACTATGTAGAATAATTAATGAAAGAGACAGAGAGAGAGAGAGACAGAGACAGAGAGAGAGACAGAGAGAGAGACAGAGAGAGAGAGAGAGAGAGAGAGAGAGTCAGAGTCACTTTCAGCAAGTATGGACCAAGGAGCCAAGTGTTTGTTTCATATGCAGGATGTCCTGTAGCTCTGCCTCACCTGTATCATCTTGGGTTATGGGGTTGGTACCAAGTGCATGTTCAGTCCAGCCTAGGAGACTCAAATATCAGGTATTGTCTAACTCAGATGCCCAGACATAAATCCTTTATTGACCATGTATTGTTGTTGTTGTTGAGTCATTTCAGCTGTGTCCAACTCTTTATGACCCCATTTGGGGTTTTCTCGGCAGAGATACTGGAGTGATTTGTCATTTCCTTCTCCAGCTTATTTTACAGATGAGGAAACCAAGGCAAATTGAGTTAAGTGACATGCCCAGAGTCACAAAATAGTAAGTGACTGAGGCCAGATTTGAACTCAGGTCTTCCTAATTCCAGGCCTGTCTCTCTATCCACTATGCCACCTAGCTGCCCTTTTTTGCCCATGCCTACCCCTTCTATGCTCCCAATTTCACAATGTTTGGAGTGACAAATCATAGGAATTGACAACACTGTCCTTACATCAATATTGTGCTCAATAATCACAGGGCTCTGTGATCAACTAATTCTTCTACCATCTTATAGTGGACACATTCCCACCTCTTGTGCCTCCTTTCATTGAAATTCAGTCCATAGGTAACAATCATGCTTCCCCGCTACCTCTCCCCAGTGTTTTAGCACTAACAACCTTACCTATTTTGATGCTAGTGATAACTTGTCAAAGGTTTCTAACTGCTTTAAGTCTGTGCCCTTGAGGCATTTTGGGAATTCAAATCCATCATAGCCCTAAAGTTGAGATCTTTCTTTACCTTTTCCTATGTCCTCTAAAACTGTCACCCTATGGTCTTCTGCCCCTCCTACTCTATTGTTAATATTCCTCCATCTGAAATCTCTTCATCCCAAACTCTCCATTTTCAGGCACTTATAGAATCTTGCCTCCTCCTGGAAAAGAGAGCTGGCCAGAGAGAACCCAGCTAGACACACATAGACTTCTTGGGATGGATCTAGTGAAGTCCCAAAGCCCTATAGCACCTCCAGGTAATTTGTGGTCCTAGAGATCATAGACAAAGGCACTAGTAGAACAGTAAAAAGTTCAAAATTTCAAGTGACCAAAAGGTCAGTGGGAAAAGGATATAATTCAGGAAATGTGCCATTAGAAAAGGAGTTGGGTTGGTCATGTAGCAAGAGCGATGGATAATTTATTTATATATCCTGAACATTGTACTGATACCCATGTAAAGCTTCAAACATGTTGGTTGGATGTAATATTGAGGATCTGTGGGAAGAAAAGGTCAAGTCACGTAACATGAATTGCAGATGAGTTGTGATAGGAACTGTCAAAGAACATACCCTCATTGATAAGTTCATGAATTGGCTGAAATACCAAAGAACTGAAATGGGACTTCGAAAATCCATGCATCTATTGGAGTCCTCTCTATCAAAACCAAGGCATCTGATAAATTCTTGACTTACCTAAATAATAATTTCATTGTTCACATAATGGGGGAAGTAACAAAAGGAAGAGCTATTCTTGGCCTAATTCTTTTCAATAAGGGATGATGATGATGATGATGATGATAAGTAACATTTATATAGCACTTCAGGGTTTTCAAAGAACTTTACACATATCATCTCATTTATCCTTATCAAAGTAGAAATGATGGGAACCCTGGAAGGAAGTGACTACTTTTAGATTTTGTGATAGAGGAGAGGAAACGGGGATTTTCTGATGCACACCCTAAATTTTGGGTGAGATTTATAAGATTTTACAGAGAGACTAGATAGGATGTTATGGTCTAAATTAAAATCTATATGGAAAGTTAGTACAAAATTTAAGAGAAAACCAAGGATGAAATTCCCTAACATAAACATAAATAATTCTGATGAGAATAAAAATTGAAGTTATTTAAAAGAATAAGAGTGGATGCACAGGAAAATTATCAACCTACTTAGATCTTTGAAAGACATGAATAGGAGTTCAAGGCTAAGGAAGGCAACTGGGAGAGCTTTCAATGAAGTGGCATGATCATATAAGCATTGTATCAGGAATATTAAAAATTAGCTCAATATACTCAGAACTGATTGAATGACAGAGAGTAGTCAGTAATGAATTAATATCAGTTTGAGAGCAAGTTATCTAGTGAAATGTACCAGGGATCTGTCCTTGGCCTTGTGCTATTAAGAATTTTTTGTCAGACTAGGATGAAAGCACAGATGAACTGATAATCAGATTTGCAAATGATAAAAATGTAAGAAGTATAATTGACACCCACAAAGAATTCACAGAGATCTCAGCAGTCTGGTGAAACAGACCAATTCAAATAAGTAGAAATGTAAGAGAGTAGTAGCTTTATAGAGTACTACACCTAAGTTAAGAAAAATAAACCACCCAAGAACAGGATAGTGGTGGTGGTGTGGATAGATAAAAGTGATTATGAAAAAAGATCTAGGAGTTTTAGTGGACTACAGGATGAACGTAAGTCAATACTGTGAGAGGTCAGCTAAAAAAAGTTTATGCAATCTTAGGTTATATTATGAAAAAGCCAGATTCTTGCCCTGGTCTGAACTCAGGTGGAGTCTCATGCTCAGTTCTGGGAACTGGATTTAATGAAGAAGACTGACAGACTGGAGTACATTTAGAGGAAGATAACTAAGAGAGTGAAAGAACTATTTGTCTTTCCAGAAGTCCACGGTTGAAGGAATTGGGGATCCTTTTTTGTTGTTGTTCAGTCATTTCAGTCCTATCTGTTTGTGACCCTATTTGGGGTTTTCTTGGCAATAATACTAGAGTGGTTTGCCATTTCCTTCTCCATGTCATTTTACAGATGAGGAAACTGAGGCAAAGAGGGTTAAGTGACTTGCCCAGGGTCACAAAGCTAGTAAGTGTCTGACACCAGATTTGAACGCAGGTCCTCCTGACTCCAGGCCTGGCTCTCTATCCACTGTACCACCTAGCTGACTGGGGATCTTTAATCTGGAGAATAAAAGAATTCAAGAAGAGTAGCTGTTTTCAATTATTTGAAATGCTATGACATAAAAGACAGGGTTTAATATCAGAGTATTCTAGAGGGGACACTAGAGGGATATCATCTAGTGTAGGAGTGGGGAACCTGCAGTCTCAAGGCTACATGTGGCCCTCTAGGTTCTCAAGTGGGGCCCTTTGGCTGAATCCAAATTTCACAGAACAAACTCCCTTAATGAAAGGATTTGTTCTGTAATACTTGGACTCAGTTAGAAGACTGCACTTGAGGACCTAGCAAAGTTTGGTTTTGAAGCCAAATTTTCTGATTCTAAACCAGCGTTCTTTCCACCCTATTAGCATGTGGTCCTAATAGTCAGGCATAAAAAAATCTGAGTAGAATTTACAGAGAGGTAGATTTCAGCTCAATATAAGGAAGAACTTCAGTTATAGTTTCTAAAAGTGCAATGGTCTGTCAGACACCACCACTAGGATCCCTAGTTCATAGCTCTTTCAAGTATAACTGAGCCATTTAGCCTATGAAAATTTAACCTCTTGACCACTTCCTTGACCAGAAGATCCATAGCTTCTGCAAAAATAATTTTACTTATCCATAATTCAAAAATTGCTAGGTGGCACAGTGGATAGAGCACCGGCCTTGAAGTCAGGAGGACCTGAGTTCAAATCTGGCCTCAGACACATAACACTTACTAGCTGTGTGACTCGGGGTAAGTCACTTAACCCTAATTGCCTCACCAAAAAAAAAAATTGCTAACTAAAGACACATTTTTTAACTCTGAGGTACCACCTCACACCTATCAGATTGAAGGAAAATGATAAATGTCGAACAGGATATGGGAAAATTGGGACATTAATGCACTGTTGGTGGAGTTGTGTACTGATCCAACCATTCTGGAGAGCAATTTGGAACTATGTGTAAAGGGCTATAAAACTGTGCATATCTTTTGATCCAGCAATACCATTACTAGTTCTATATCCCAAAAAGATCATTAAAAGGGGAAAGGACCTACATGCGCAAAAAATATTTATAGCAGCCCTATTAGTGGTGGCAAAATATTGGAAACTAAGAGGATGCCTATCATTTGGGGAATGACTGAACAAGCTGTGGTATTTAAATGTAATGGAATACTATTGTGTAGTAAGAAATGATGAACAGGTAGATTTCAGAAAAACCTGGAAAGACTTGTACAAACCAATGCAAAATGAAATGAGCAGAACCAGGAAAACATTGTACATAGTATCAGCAACATCATATGATGATCAACTATGAATGACTCAGCTATTCTCAGTAACATAATGACAAGTACAAAGGATTCACAAAGGAAAATGCTGTCCATATCCAGACAAAAGACTGATGAATTCTGCATGCAGATCGAAGCATATTTTTTTCACTTACTTTATTCTTTCTTGTGTTTTTTCCCCTTTTGATCTGTTTCTTCTTCCACAACTGTGACAAGTATGGAAATGTTTTACATGATAGCACATGTATAAATTATATTAAGCTGCCTACCATTTTCAGAAGAGGGGTGGGCCGGGGAGGGAGGGAGAAAAAAAGTGGAACTCAAAATCTTGTAAAAATGGATGCTAAATATTTTATTATTTAAAGAAAAAAGAAAAAATAGTTTTCAACCTTATAAAAGGAAACTTAGTAATTACAAGGAACCAACATGATTATATCAATAACAGGGAAAAATATAAAATAAAATAAAAGTGCAATGGTCTACCTCAAGAGTTACTGGATTCCTCCTCACAGGAGAATATAGATGTATTCTGATGATTCTTCTCTTCAGGTGTGGGGTTGGATAAAGTGGTGCCTCCCAACTCTGAGTTTCTCTGCAATAATTTCCAAAGTCCTTTCCAATTCTAAGATTCTGGAATTCTTCTTGTCTGTTCTAGATCATAAGCTTCCTGAAGTCACAGACCATGCCAATCATTTTCTTTTCCTCACCATGTAGGCATTTTATCATTTATTAATCATCTTATCTTCCTTGACATCTAGGTTAGTTTCTTCTCCATACATTATTTCTTCATTACCTAAAGGATTTGTGATCTTATCAATGTGGACACTTCCTACACCAAAGCAGATCAAAGCTGAGAAAACTTGGTGTTTAACAATTGCTGTGGAAGAAAATGCCATCAGCTTTCAGCCAATCTCTCCAAACTTAGTTAAGCAGTTTTTTAGCAGACATACAAATCCTCACAGCATTTTCTAACCACTGACAAATCCATGGAGAAGCTACAGTCATGTTCAGATTACAATGAGGCATCAGAGGATGGTCTCACACATTTTGGCAGAGACTGGACCTGTGATTTCATTGATTTAAAGAACTAATGAGGAACTTTCCTCTATCAATCCACACAGCTTTATTCCCAAAAGGCACTAAATAAGTGTACAATGAATGCTGAATATTGAATGTACACTTTTGTGCCCACACCCAAGTGCCTTACACATTGTGAGCATGCAATAACCATTGGTTAATTGAGTATTCCTTTTAGACCCTATTAATCCCAGTTTATTTTATTTTCCAGTACATTCTTATTATTCCCCAAGTTTCCCTCCCCCATTGAAAGTCTGTGATTTATTAAAGTCCCTGGTTTTCTTTAAGTCCCAACTAAAATCCTATCTTTTACAGGAAGCCTTTCCCAATCCTTATTTCTAGTGCCTTCCCTTCTGTTAATTACTTCCTATTTATCCTGTACATAACTTGCTTGTTTCCCTATTAGCTTGTAAGCTCTTTGAGGGCAGGCACTGTCTTTTGCCTCTTTTTGTATCCCCAGTACCTAGCACAGTGCCTGGCACATAGTAGGAGTTTAATAAATATTTATTAATTGATTGAGTTATAATAAATCAACCAAGACAAAAGGACGTTAAGTATTTCCTTTGGGTTACATAGCTCAAGATCATCAAAGGCGGATTTTGAACCTGTATCTTCCTCACATCAAGCTCTATATGCTGAAGATATAATGTAATCAGCATTATAGTAACAACTCACACTTATATAGGGTAGGGGAAGGGAACAAACATTTATTAAATGCCTATTATGTGCCAGGCACTGTGCTAAGCACTTTACAAATATTATCTCATTTGATCCTCACAATAACCCTGTGAGGTAGGTGGTTATTATTATATCCATTTTACAGCTGAGGAAAATGAGGCATTTATATATTTATTTGAAGTTTCTACAAGCATTTCCTTTAAAATATTTGTAAGATAGACATTTCAAGTATTATTCTTCACATTTTATAATTAGGAAACTGGGGATCAGAAAGGTCAAGTGCCTTGAGTAGGGTCACATAGCAGTCAATGTCAGAGGTGGGATATGAACCCAGTTCTTTCTGACCCTATCTACTATACAGCCCTATTTTATAAAATGTCACAATAAAGCCCATTAAGGAGGACAAGTCCCTGGTTTAAATTGCATGACTACATCAGTTGGTGAGTGAGAGTTGGGAAATCAATCAACACATCTTATAATCCCTTTATTTTTCTTCAGGCAAAGCAGAAACCCAAAAGCACAAAGAAAGACAAAATTGGTCTCTCAAGCAGTAGTATTTAAATCCCAATTAATGTGATTTAATATGATTCAAATAAGAATGAATCTGTGATTTCATGCTTTGCAAATTATACCTTCCAAAATCTATACAATGGAATAAGTTTTCAAAATGCATTGTATCCACCATATCACGTAATGTCACATGCTCTAATACATTTAATCTACTATACAATATTATAATATACAGTGTATATTATTAAAGTAGGGTACACAGTGACACAGCTAGAATTTGGGAACCTCCAACAAAAAACTTTTAACTAACCCTTTGTAAACGTGCATTCATATAGTCTCACATCTCCTCAAGAAGTTGCTTGGAAGATATTTGGGCCTAATATTTCCTAAAATCCACCCTGCTAACTTACTTGTCAGTCCCTTTTTGTGTGTTTTCTATCATTAACATGTAAGCTTTTGGGGGCAGAGATTTTTTTTTTTTATTTGCATCACCAGATCTTGGCATAGTGACTGTCACATAGTAAGGACTTAATAAATGCTTATTGCCTACCTGCCTACTAAGAAAACAAAGGGAAGCAGTTGCTAGAAGCTATCTTCTTTGCTCTGATTCTAGCATTTTATCCTTGCCTTCATATAATCCCAGGGCTCTATCCCTAACTGGTCTTCAACAAGCTGAGTAGTTAGCTTTCAGTCATTTCATACCTTTGATAAATTTAGCTAGTGGATATATATGCATGTATATGTATGATTTAATGTCATTTGTAATACTCAATCTCTAATTTAATTTTTAAATATTCAATTCATTAACTTAATAATCAACACATATCTATTATGTGCCAAGCACAGTTAGGTATTCAGAATCTTTTCTGGGGGGAGGGAGAGGTAGTAGAGAAGATAGGTGAGATTCAGGCCTTTAATTCATCAGCATGGGGACTTGTGGTATAGAAACTCCTTCCGTCAATGCAGGTAAGCATTTTATCTATAGCTTATAGGCATAGAGATTTTCCCTGAGGCATTAAGATGTTAAGCAACCTATCCATGAATGTACAGCTAACATGAATAGGATCCGAGCCTTCCCACCTGCTAGGCTAGCTCTTTATCTACTACCTGGTACTAATGATAAATGATGAAAGCCAACACAGTTCATATAACTTAAAAGTTTATAATCTAAAAGGAGGGAAGTGAATTTTTGTTGTTCAGTCACGTCTGACTTTTGGTGACTCCATTTGGCAAAGATACTGGAGTGGTTTGCCATTTTCTTCTCCAGCTCATCTTACAGATGAGGAAACTGAGGCAAACAAGTTTAAGTGACTTGCCCAGGGTCACACAGCTAGTAAGTATCTGAAGCTGGATTTGAACTCACAAAGATGAGTCTTCTTGACTCTAGGCCTTGCACTCTATATTGTAACACCTAGCTGCTCTAGGTAGAGGATTAGATCACTTCTAAGAACCCTGCCTTTCCAACATACTAGGATTCTATGAGCCAAATACATTAATGTTGATACTGAACAGACAAAGATAATAGGAAAAGAACCTGAAAAATTAAAACTTCATGCCCACCTATGTGGGAGTATCGTGAATAGACAGGCAAGATGGAACTCTAACTATATGCCATGTTTATACTCTAAAACGGGTTTATATAAAACCTTGAGTGTGGCCTATGATTGCAGTGTGAACTAAGGTTTATTTTGTTTTTCAAAGAGTTTTCATTTTGGAGATGCAGCCTACATCTGATAACTTGCCTGTATTTGGACCAATGCAATATGCACATGAACCTTCATATAGGGCAGTGCAAGTGTTTAATAATTGAAACAATAAGTACTATAGGTGACATGTTAGATGACAGAGCCAGGATCCAAAAGAATATTGACAACATAGAGCACTGGGCTGAATATATTAAGATGAAATTCAATACGGATAAAAGTAGTCTTGCACTTGGAAACACACACACACACAAAATCAATTTCACAAGTACAAAATGAGAGAGGCATGGTTAGAAAGCAGTTGTTCTGAGAAAAATCTGGTAGGTTTTGAGGCCTGAAAGCTCAATATGTGGTAGAAGTATGAGATAAAAATAAAAAAAAAGCTACTACAATCTTGGTTTGGATTGGGATAGGCTTAGCTTCCAGGGGTAGGGAGGTAATAGTCCCAACTATACTCTGCCCTTGTCAGACCACATCTAGAGTATTGAATTCAGTTCTGGGAAATACTGTTTAAAAAGTACATTGATAAAATGGAAAGTGGCCAGAGGAGGACAATAGGAATGGTGAAGAGCCTTGAGCACATGATGTATATGAAATGGTTGAAGGAACTGGGCATGTTTAGCCTAGAAAAGAGGCTAGGAAGGGTGAGCAGCCTGCACAATTGCCAATATATATTCAAGGAACTCCCTTCTTTAAGCTGAAAACTTTCTCAGGAGAGTATCCACACTGCTAGAGAAAATCTATTCAAATCCTGAACAGAACCTGCCATTGAAGTACTACAGCAGTTACAGAAAATTGAGATAGAGAAGCAATGAGGAAGGTAGGAGGCGTTCATGGAAATCCTTAAAGGACTTCATTTGATTTCATACACATACGGAAGTCAAAGGATCTTGAGGTCACAGTGTGAAAATGCTTGCAAAGAGTAAAAAAACAATTTGACAACTCAGAAAAGGAAAAAAAAAAGCCTATGTCTAGTTTTTCCACATCTACCAGAAGAAGGAGAAAAAACTTTGGAAATTTTGATGCATGTGGAAAAGCTACAACAAAGGCTAATAGTCAAAGGAGCAGTAAAGATGGAAGAGATGATAGGCTCAGAGTATCTCAAGAGGGCCATAGATTGCTGGAGGAAAGGAACTGAGTGGGGCACCTGGCTAGAGTTGAGAAAGATAGTGGACTGGACACAGCAAGTTGTTGCAGAAAGTGAAGTTTTTCAAACAGAGATAGGGGCTGGTAGTAGAGCAAACAGGCTTATAGCTGGCTCCAAAACTTCTCCAAAACTAAGTCGTGGAAGCAAGGCAATGAACCAGCACTGCCCACCCAGATTGGAAGGCAAGTGGAGCAAGAGGAAAAATGTTATGGGCTAAATCACTTCATCCAGAAAGACAAAGAATGCAGGGACCAGGAGTTATAGTAATCAGATGCAACATACTTTCACCAGAGACAATATAATCAGAGAAGCAGCCTTGTTTTTTGTTATCCCTGTGACCTAGATGGACACATGAACATTGGATGCACTTAAGTGACAAAAAGAGACTTGGTGTGACAGAAGCTAATGTCTATCGAATGAGAGTTAGAAAAATCAATAGGAGTAATAAAGTAGTTATCCTAGACCTCACAAAGTTTAAAGAGTACCCTACCAACATACTTTCATGGATGAATAGGGATTGTTTCATTTTTTTTGTATTTGTAACTCTAGTGCCTAGCACAGTGCACTTATTAAATGCTGGTTGACTGACTTATTGAATGTATAGGATCTCATTTAGGAAAAGGTGAAGATTGGAGGTGTTGAGTACCATGAAGTGCAGGACAGTGGTTTAAGATGACAGTTCCATTCCAGACTTTAAAAAAAAAAACTGCTATAAACTATGTATGTGATAGAACTCTGTGATATGAGAGGAAAGGACTAACTGTGTTTGGTCTATATCAGTATGAGTTTAAAGCACTCTAAGGAAGTTATGTATGGGTATCATTGAGAAGACAGATATCATGGGTCTGGTAGGTCCAGACCAGGTGACTATCCCTGGTATATCAGCATTAATTGGAACCATATCTAATTTGTTCAGTGTTAGCTGAATAATGATGGTCACAATCAAGACTTCAATATCTAGACACTTCGACCATAGATGTCTCCTCTTTGGAAGGTCACAAGAAGGTAGAAGCCCGTGGTGATAAAGAAAGTCAAAGAAACACTGACTTTTCCACCTTGATAGAGGGTCCAAAGAGGTTTGACTTTGGTGATTCTTCAGTGCTTAAGAAATGGAAGGATTCTTTGATGAAGAAACTTAGGATTAAGTATGGCCTTTATCTACTACATGAGTGTGGGGTGACACATCGAATCCACCTCAACAGCTACCAACCTTTATGTGATGTGCTTATATTGATATGGCCCAAATATAGATAGTCCAATATGCTTCTCTTGCCCCCCACAGAGAACTAGCCATCCCAAAGTAGTACACTTTCTCAGATAGAAAATCCTCAAAAAATATCTGAAGAAATAATTAGTCAGTAACATAATCAATGAAGTTCCATAGTCTATGTGCTTCACCCACAGTGATTGCATGGAAGAAGACTAGGAAGACCTGGATCTGTGTAAACTGCTGAACTTTGAAGAGGAAAATTAATGTAGATCTATACACGGACTTCGGACAAGAGCACTAAAGTAGACCAGTTCTCCTCAAGATGTCCTGACCTATCTGCTAGGCAATCATTGTTTTCAGGATAAGACCTGTATAATGGGTAGAGTGAGTATGAGCATATCATCATAGCAGAGGAGGACAAGATAGCCTTTATCTACTCACCAGAAGTTTAGCAGTTTAAGTATGTACCACAAGGTATCTTGAGAGTACTTTCCACTTTTCAGTGGTTTATGAAGAAAGTGTTTAGAGATATGAACTATCTGGAATTGTTGGGGTTCCCAGACAGTTTTGAGAAGATGTTGGAAGAACATGAAAAAAGAGTCATGAACATGTTAGATCAGCTATAAAATCCTTAAATGAAGCTGCCAACTAAATGCCATTTCTATAGAACCTCTGTCAAGTATGCCGGTCACATTATGTCTCAACTTGAAGTACTGATGTAGAGAACAGAGAAGCACTTGTCCAGTGGCCATATCCAAAGATTCTTCAAGAACTAAAGACTCTGTTAGTATTTGTTGGATACTATCAGAAACTTTTTAATTCTGTTATCATTTTTGAATCACTCTATAATCATGCTATGTGGGTATGCTATTAAAAGGAAATGAGTTAACCTGGAGTTCATTGATACAAGTATAGCAGGTTTTTGAGTACTCAGCTCAACTGTGTCATGAATGCCCATGGTGGCTTATGTAGATCTAAGTGTGCCCTTTGAGTCACAAACTGAAACTGACCTAAAAGATTTGGATGAAGTCTTATCAGAATAATGATGGTTACCAGAAACCTGCTGTGTTTGCCAGGAGACACCTTATTGATAGCAACATTCATAATTCTACATCCAAATTGAAGTTCTTGTCTCTTATCCTTTGCCTTGCTTTATATCCCCAGCACTTAGCACAATGCCTGCCACGTAGTAAATGCTTACTAAATGCTGGCTGACTAAATCACTGACTGAAGTAGGCTGTTGCTGAAAAATAGTCAGGATTCTGACATGCAGACATAAGAGAAAAGCATATTCAATGAAAGGAAAGTTACATAGACACAAGGCAGAAAATCATAGGCCATGTTTAGGAGATAGCAAGTCATCTAGGGTCATCTTCTTCTAAATAGTATTGATTTTTTTTTTTAGTTCTAAGCCCTTTTCTTTGCTCCCATGTTGTTTGAAAAGGATATTTCCTATAAGGAGTCAGTTCTGGGGAACATCCCAGGTGCTAAAGACTCCATAAAGAGACACAGGCCATTGACAAGAGGGCTGCAAGCTGGCTTTAGGAGTCCTTGGATGAGAAGATAGAACTTTGGCATTGTAGCAGCAGCTGTTTGGAAGGTCTCATCTATACCATACCAAGCTTGTGCTATGGCTTCTCTTAATCCTGGAAATGGGTCCATGGAACAGTAAAGATAACCTGCAGGGTGACAACCGTAATTTAGCCATGATTCCCAAGAGGTTTTGCTTGGACCACTCACTGCCTCACTTTCATTTAATGTCCTCATAGCTGATCCTTTTGAAGGGAAACAGGGCTGGAGGTGAGAATGGTGGATGACTTTCTATGGCATCTCAGCCTCTTCTAGTAGTTTCCCTTTCTTCATGTACCCCTGCTGCTGTAGAGGTAACAGTGATTCTTTACCTATCTATCTGACTTTCCTGTTGCTTTGCTTGGACAGAAAGAAATAAGGCTTAAGTCAACTGTCAGCCTTCCATGGGCATGCAACAGAGGTTCTCTGTTTTTAGTAGGAACTGTTGTTCTTTGTGGTATTTTTCTTTTGGAAATTGGATCTTGGGTCTTCTCTCCATCCATTCGTATTCCATCTGTTTTACAGACTTTTTTGAGAGGTGACACTGTGACCATCAGAGTACTGTGCATTCATACTCATGCCTCAAGACTGCCCATGAGGTTGGCAAAGAACATGGCCAAATTATGAAAGAGAACAGATGAAATGACACAGAGCTTTTTATAAATTAGATGAAGAGCTGAGTGATGGGCAACATTTCTGCCTAAGAAACTCAAGGGGAAAACATTTGCACAAGGGTGGAAAAACAGCCTGACAGTAGCAAAGAAAATCCTGAAGTTGGTTCAGATTCTTTTGACCATGTGTCCACATGATGGAAAACAACTGGGTTGAGAAGGGTGAATGTGTAACCCTTTGTTCTTAGGGGTCATGAGGACTAAAGAGCATATACAACAGCCAAACAAATAGAATAAGGGTGGGAACTTGTCCGTTTGAAAAGTGGATGCTGTGTATTTGTGTGGTTGTGTGGTATATAGCTTGGCATGTATATATTTATACATATATATATATATACACACACATATGCAATAACTGGCATTTATATAGTGCCTTAAGGTTTGCCAAATGCCCTACACACATTATTCCATTCAAGTCTTCATACCCTCACAATAATAATATAGGTACCATGGACCTTATCCCCATTTTAAAGATGAGGAGAGTTAGGTTTGGAGAAGTTAAGTGAATTATTTCCCAGAGTCTGAATTGTTTGTGATAAAGATGGGATTTGAACTCTTTCTTACTTCAAGCCCAGTACTTTACTCACTATACTTCTTTAATATTTCAATAAATTTGTGGTCTCACCATTGTGGCTATTCTTGCTAAAAGTACAAAACAGAACCCATTCTCCTTATCCTGGGAAAATCTTGTCCATATCTTACCAGAAATTGTCCACAGACAGTCCACCCAACCCAAAATACTAGAAACCTTCCAGATCTCTTGACATAATTTTGGACTTTCTGTCTGTCATCTGTCATCTCTCTCTCTCTCTCACTCTCTCTCTCTCTCTCTCTCTCTCTCTCTCTCATATACACACACACACACATCATCATCATCATCATCATCATCATCATTTGCTTTGTTTACCATTTTTTATTATTGAAGTAACAATATATTTATTAATCTGCCCTTCCAAGTACCACCCTCTCTCACTGAGTAAATTTAAAAATAAATAAATAACCCTGAAAAACAAACCCTTTAATTACCTGTCTAGCAAATACATAGCTTATCTAGCAAAACTAATTCCCATATTAGCCATGTCCAAAAATGTATCTTTGTGTCACCTCTCTGACAGATGAATGGTATGTTTCATCTTCATTCTTTTGGATTCATGGTTTATCACTGTATTGATCAAGAAGGGCTAAAGTCTTTCAATGTTAGTTTTCTCTTATAATGTTATTATAATTGCATAAATTGTTCTACTTCTGCTCACTTTGCTTTTGATCAGTTCTTAAAGATCTTCCCATTTTCTCTGAAATTGTTCATTTCATCGCTTCTTTTGGCAAATTAACATTCCATTCCATTCACATACAACAATCTGTTTAGCTTTTCTCTAAGAGGAGAACACTACCTTACTTGTCAGTCTGTGGCTAACATGAAAAGAACTGCAATAAGTGTTTTTATACATATAGATTCTTTTTTTTTTATTCCTTAGGGCATATAGGCCTAGTAGTAGTATAACTAGGTCAAGTAGTATACACAGTTTGGTAGATTTCTGGGCATACTTTCAAATTGCTTTCCTGAATGACTCCACCAACAGTGTGCTTGTTTTCTCACAGTCTCTCCAGTACTTATTATTTTCTTCTATTGTCCTCTTTGCCAGTATGATGTATGTGAAATAGAACCTCCAAGTTGCTTTAATTTATGTTTCCTTAATTATTAGTGATTTAGAGAACTTTTTCATATGATTGTTAATACTTTATATTTCTTTTTTTTTAAACTTTCTGTTCATATCCTTTGACTATTATCTACTGGGAATGACTCAATCTTATAAATTTAGATAAGTTCCTTATATATTTTAAAAATGAGACTTTTATCAGAAAAATTTGTTGCAAAGACTTTTCCCCAAATTCCTTGTTTATATTCTAATTTTTGCTATATCAGATCTGTTTGTACAAAAAACTTTTTCATTTTATATAACCCAAGTGGTCTGTTTTATCTTGTGTGATCCTATCACTTTATTAGTCACAAACTCTTCCCCTATCCATAGATCTAAAAAGTAACTCCTTCCTTATTCCTCTAATTTTTTTATGATGTGACCTTTGATATCTAGGTCATCTATCCATTTGGAGCTTATCTTGGTGTAAGGTATGAAGTGTTGGACAAAATCTAATTTCTGCCAGATTGATGTCCAGTTTTCCCAGTAGGTTTTGTTAAATAGCAAATCCTTCCCCAATAACTATGGTCTTTGGGTTTATCAAGCAACTGACATAGCATTGATATTTAATGGCATACATGGTCATCTCTTACTCTCTCTACGTGACCAGACCATCTCTTATCCACTATGCTATACTATAAAAAGCTATACATTTATCAACAAAATATATTGGATAATTTTTTAATTATGTCCTATATGCAATAAAATATATTTTAAAATGGTGAGAAAAACATGATAAATACATTCACTTGTGAGTCTCTTCATGACTTGAATAAATGAGCTTTTTTAAATATCTACTAGGTGCTAGGCACTATGCTACGTATGAGGAATATGAATACAAAAATGATAAAGTCCTTACCCTCAAGAAACTTACATAGTAAAAGGAGGATAAAACACATTTATAAAGAAACAGTGGCCAGAGAAAGGAGTTTTGGTTGAGGTAGTCACAGGGCTTGTGAGTGGATCCTAATTTCAGGAAATGATCTCATGCTCTTTCCCACTAGCTTAAGTAATACTGATTTGATTACTCTTCCCAAAACAAAAGCAAAAAGTAGAAACTGAGGGGAGGGGAAAGATGGAAAAGTGATATGAGCAGACAGCAGATGACACGTTGCAGTGCCAAATAGGTCCTAGTGTTCTGATAGATGACTGGATGGGATTTTAAGCTTGGTTGGAAGCCACCTAGATATAGAACAGAGGTTCCCAAACTTATTTGGCCTATGGCCTCCCTTTAAAAAAAATTTACTCAGTGCCCTCCTGGAAATCTACTTTCTTTAACTCTTTAATGTTTTTTTTTATTTTTAATTTGCATCACTTCAGAAAATATATTTTAAATGATGCAACTTAAATTTAGTAATTTAGTATAAATTTGTGGGGGATTTTCTTGCATTGAAATTTTGATGATGCAATATTGTATCATGAAACCAAATAGTATTGTATTATAAACAAGTCATTACACACACATATTCCTACTGATGCATGCTGGATGCACAATGTGCTCACCTGCCAATACTTGCTTGTTAAGTCCTTTTGGCTGACTTGACCACTGATTGCTTATAACTTGCATTTTGTGTGTTTATTTGGAAAATAATGTAATCACTACAACTTTAACTCTGTTACACAACAGATGAAACACATATAAATGGTTTTTCAAATTTTTCTTCTCTTCTTTCTTTATGCTTCCATCACCCCCTTATTTTTATTCAATACCTCCCAATTGTACCTGAGGCTACTACCACCCCCCCCCATCATTCCAGCACCAATATAATATATTGTCAGATGAGTTTTCACTTATTCATTCACCAATGAGGATAGTTCAGCCCCAGAGTGGAGCCCTCAAATGAATGGATTAACTCCACCCTCAGCCCCCCATCAGGGAAGATCTCCAGCTGTTCAATCTGTCTCCCAAATGCTGCAGTAGCAGAAAGAAAGATCATACAATGAGATGACATCAGGGTCAACTCAAGGGAAAACATCAGAGCTCAGTTCATTTCAGACCACATAGGGCTGCACCTTCTTTCTCTGAAAGACATGGACTAGGAAGGATCTTCTCTCTTAAATTTTCTGTAGAAAAGAAGATCAATTCACCTAAACTCACATTGGGCCAAACCAGGGGTTAAAAGTGAGGAGGGGCATAGTTATACACAAAGTGGGTATTGCTTCCTCTTATGAAGTATCTTGGGCATTTGCCAATTTCTGAAGTGAAAATGCTCAGGCTGAAAATTTAACAGTTGCCTCTTCTGAGCCAGTTTAAGTTGGCTCCAACACACTCCTGGTCTTATTTTATTGAGGGAACTTTACAGTGAAAATAGTTCCCCATTTCTTAATGAGAAAGTCCAAAGTGTGCCTCAGTTTTCACCCACTATGACCAGTGTAAGTCTGAGAAAGGTAGTTGCACAGATGTTTGTCCCATCCCTAGCAATTGAATTTGAATTCCAGTGTTCCTGATGTGTTGGGATAGATAGGTGGGACAGTGAATAGAGGGCCAGGCCAGGAGTTAGGAAGACTCATCTTCCATCTGGCCTCAGACACTTACCAGCTGTGTGACCCTAAGCAAGTCATTCAACCCTGTTTGCCTCAGTTTTCTCATCTGTAAAATGAGCTGGAGAAGGAAATGACAAACCACTCTAGTATCTTTGCCAAGAAAATCCCAAATGGAGTCACAAAAAGTCGGATATGACTGAACAATAGCGTTCTGATTCCAGGTCCAGAGCTCTATGCACTATAATATCTAGCTGCTTCTGGGTTCAAAAACTCCCTCGAACACTTATTAGCTGTGTGACCCTAGTCAAGACATTTAACCTCTCTTAGACCATTTCCTTTCCTCTGAAATAATAATAGTACCTGCTTCATACAATTGGTGTGTATAAGGATCCAATGGTTAGGAATTGGACTTATGATTTTATTGGTTGGAAAAAATCCCATCCCCCATCGATCCCAATTGGGAGAGGAAAGGAGGGAATAAGCATTTATACAGCACTTACTATGTGCTAGGCACCGTATGTACTTAGTATCTCAATTGATTCTCACAACAAACCTGCAAGGTAGGTGCTGTAATTATCCTCATTACACAGATGAGGAATAGAGAGGTTAAACAATTTGCCCAGGATCACACATTACCGAGTGTCCAAGGTGGGATCTGAACTCAGAACTTGTAGGGCCAGCACTCTATCCCCAATCCACCTAGCTGCAACTCCCTAAAGCTATAAACTGAAGAATCAAATGATTTGCCCATGTAGTATGTATCTGTGTCAAGGTAGGACTTGAATCCAGGATTTGCTGTTCCATAGGACAGCTCTCTATCCATCATGCACCACTGCTTCTTTTGAATCAAATGAGCTATATTTTAAGTACTTTTTAAAAAGTGATATATAAATATGAGCAATTTTAATAAAAACAATCGGGTTGGAATGGGTCCTTCTCTGCTTTGAAATTCCATGATCTATAAGGAATTTCATTCCAATGCAAAACAAATAGTCATTTTAATGTTATGAGAGCCTTCAGATTCAAATATAAAACCCCCTATTTGGTGTTCAAGGCCCTTCATAACCTGCCTTCCCCTTTTCCAAACTTCTTTCACCTCTCCCCACCCACAAGTACCTGCAATCCAAATTACATCGACTTCATTGTGCTTCACACTAAATGGTCCATCTCCTGACACTGGGGATTTTCATTGGCTTCCCCCCACGCCTAGAATTTTCTACCTCCTCACCTCCACTTATTGGCTTTTCTGCCTTACTTCAAACCCCAGCTGATATCCCACCTTATATGGAAAGCTTTCACCAAACCCCCTTAATGCTAATGCCTTCTCTTTGTTGAATATCCCCAATTTATCCTGTATATAGCTTGTTTGTGCTTAGTTACTTGCATGTTGTCTCCTCCATTAGACTGTGAGCTCCTTGAGAGAAGGAACTGTCTTTTGCACAGAGTAGATGTTTAATAAATGTTTATTGACTGGCTGACTAAAAGCTAAATTATCTCAATGGTCCCTTCAGTTTGGAGATCCTGTATGGTGGCCTTTAAAATCATTAGCTTCCTCTAGGATCTGTTCAATTTGCCTTGGGTCAATACACAGGAAACCTTACCTTAGAGTTACAAATGCATGGTCATTCAGCTACCTCCCTTTTTAGATCCACATATCACAAAGCAAAATGGAGATTTGATAATCCTTTAATCGCATCTGTACATTGTTAGCAAAATACATCACAAAACTACTGTTTTCCTTTGTGGTTCCTCATATAAATGAAGTCAATTCCACAGGGTCAATTAGACCAGCAGCAAAAAGGGTAGGTGAGCTCCACACAGATAATTGGGAATTGACATTGTATTGGCTTCATGAATTTATAAATCATTTCTGCTTGCTAACTTCCTGTATTATATTCAGTTTTATTAAATTCACTACATCAACCAAGTCAGTGATCCCCAACTGTGCAGGCACTGGGGAGATCACTCATTTTTACACTATTTTAATTTACTTTTGCCTTTTATTTATGTGCCTGAAGCACTGCAGAGGGAGTGTGTGGGGGGGGGGGATATTGAAGTTACATTAATTTTCATTGAATCACTGTTAAATCAAAAACCTAAAAATGTAAATTCATGATATGGCATAGCTATAGTGATGTTGTTGTTGTTTTAATAAATTGCACTTCCACCATTGCAAAATGATTCTTTTCTTTTTAAATCATATTTGGGTTTCAGAAAAATTGAGAATCCAAAGACACATTAGAGGTCATGTAGTCTAATCCTCTCATTTTACAGACAGTCTGACTGAGACCAGAGGCAAAAAAGGGATTGTGTCAGATTACACAGCTAGGGAGTGGGAGAACGCAGGATATTGATTCCTAGATGCTTCTTTCCATGGCACCATGTTGATTCCCTAAATCTCAGTCTCTGACTCTTACTGCTTTCCTTAGCCCTGTGATTTCTCCCTTAGATATGTCCTGGAGAAGGAGCCAAGCCATGACTTTTGAAAGTATTAACATAAAGCTGGAGGGAACAAGCACATATCACCATCATTATTGATGCAGGGGGTAACATTTAACTAGGATGACTAAGGCAGAAAGATCACAGAAGTAAAGCTGGAAGGCACTTCAAAGGACATCTAGTCAGTCAGTCAATAAACATTTATTAAGCACCTATTATGCACCAGACACTGTGCAAAGTGCTGGGGACACAAATCTGAAAAAGAAAGACAGGTAAAGAAACTCAGACCCAGACATGATAAATAGTTAAGATCACACAGATAGTTGTCAGTGGGGAAAATTAAGCCTGGGTCCTTTAACACCAGAGCCTGGAGATATCCTGCTGCTGATAGACTTTTAGGCTGACTGTAATCCACTTGCCTTTGGGCAGATTTAGCACACTTTAAGAATAAAAAGCCAACTTCTAGGGAAAAGATTGAGCTCAGAGGGTTGACCTGCCTGACCACTAGATTTGCAATTGTCCTCTCTATATTTTGCCTTCCTGAAGATTCTCTCAGTGGAACAAGTTCATCTTTGTCTCATGGATATCAAGGCCCCACAGTCTCTCCAATAATGTACTGGCTAGACTTTGGATTATGCCTTCTCTCCCACCCTCTCCAGCCTCATGTTCCCCTTCCACCACACAAAGGTTACTCTTGTGCCTGGAGATTTTCCTAATTACTGGCACATGCTAGTATTGCTACAGGCAATGATCTGTGATGTTTTCAGTGTTAGAGCTATGCTTGGTGCTTCTGCAATGAAGAGAGTCAATAAGCCAAGAAAGGCAAATCTATGGATGATAAAGCAATTCAGGGAGATATATACATATATATACATACACACACATATGTGTATATATATACATACATACACACATACACACATACATACACACATGTGTATATGTCTATATATGTATGTGTGTATGTATGTATGTATGTATATGTCCAAGTCTACATATCTGATACCATGATTGTCCAAAACTCTTTCCCACTCAACTTAAGGTCAAGTATAAGAATCTCTAGTCACAAGATTATACATCTAAAGCTAGAAAGGCCTAGTCTAGTCGTTCATCTAGTCCAAATGAGGCCCAGAGAAGTTAAATGACTTACCAAAGGTCACCCAGTTAGGTAGGCAGTAATGCTGGAATTTGAACTCAGGTCTTTTGACCTGGACTCTTCTCTGGTGTAACAGAGACGATGCGGCTCCTTATCTGCAACATTCTATCTTTTTTGTCCCTTTGCACTGGCTGTCTCCCAGGAATGCTTCATCCCCTTCACCTCTGCCTTTTAACTTTCCTGGCTTCCTTCAAGACTCACCTTCTGCAGGAGGCCTTTCCTGTCTCCCTTAGCTGTTAGTGCCTTGCTTTCGGAAATTACCTCCCATCTATTCTGTATATGTTTTGTACACGTTTTAATGTTGTTTCCCACATTAGAAATGTGAGGTCCTTCAGGGCAAGGACTTGGTTTTTTGCATTTCTTTGTGTTTCCTGTGCTTAGCATGGTACCTGGCCCATAATAAGTACTTAATTAATGCTTGTTGACTAATTGTGAGAAGGGGATAGAGTAGTGAACACTGTACTCACTGCCCACTTTCATGTATGCTGTGGCACAAGCAAGACACCCTCTTAGAATTGAAAGGGAAGAGTGTGCCAGTCATGACCTGACATCGTGTTAAGAGCTGTTTCACATCTCGGGAATAGGATGGGAGGTTGACAACAAAAACTCATTTTCATATTTCTAGTGCTGTTAGAAATGCCAGTTACAGGAGTCACATACACAGAATACTCACTGTGAGCTTTCTGACTCAGCAACTGCTACCTCAAGTTATACCCCATTCCGGGCCTTCAGGCTGCTTAAAGGAGCTTCAAAAATCACTTCCGTCTCTTGTGTTATGTTTGTTTCATTCAATTTGTGTTTGTGCCAGACTTATGATGTCATTGGTATGTTGTTGTTGCTCATTCATGTCAGACTCTTTATGACCCCATGGATCATACTATCCATGGGGTTTTCTTGGCAAAGATACTGCAGTGATTTGCCATTTCCTTCTCCAATGGATTAAGGCAAACAGAGGTTAAGTGACTTGTCCAGCTAGTAAGTGTCAGAGGTCACATCTGAACTCAGGTCTTCCTGACTCCAGGCTTCGCACTCTGTCTATTGAGCCACCTGGCTGCTACTTCCCTCATAGAGTGAACTCTTAATAAGGAAACACCTTCTGCTGATTCATATAGGCACCTGCTCTGTATTTGTAATCTCTTATTGTATTTGAGAGCTACCTAGGCACTGAGAGGTTATGGGAGTTGCTTGGGGTCATAAAACCAAGAGGTTTTAGAGGTTGGGCTTTAACCTGTCTCCCTGAGAGAGACCATTTCTATATCCCAATACACCAGATTGCCCTTCTGTTTTATTTATTTTTTGTTTTAATTAATCAATAAGTATTTGTTAAGCACCTACTATGTGCCAGTTATGACATCCTCAAAAAGTCTAAGCATCTTAGCCTGTTTCTCCTCTTTCCTGCCTGTCTCAGAGAAATAGGTGCCCCTACTCTTTTCTACCAATGCCCTTGACCCTATTCCCTTCTGCCTCCTCCAGGGCTTTGCAACCAATAAGCATCATTTCTTTCTTACGTATCTTCAGGCTCTCTCACTCCAGTGGCTCCTCATCTCACTAAAAGGCTAATACTAAAGTAGGCTTGCATTGAGCCTTCCATCCCATTCACCTTCCAGCCCATCCCTTTCTTCCTCTTTAAGATCAAACCTCTTTAAAAAGCTATCTTACTCCATCACTTCTACTTGCCTCCCCTCAATCACCTGGGATCTATCTTCTGTCCTTTCCATTTTGATGAAGCGCTCTTTCAAAGGTCACCATTGAATTCTTCCTTGCCAAATCCAAGGACCCTTTTTTTTTCAGTCCCTACACCCTCCTTGCCTTCTGTGCAGCTTTATTCTCTTTCTCCCCCTTGGTTGCATCATTCTTTCCTGATTCACTTCTCTAACTACCTTCTCTGTCTCTTTTGTTTGCTTCTCTTCCTCATTACAGCTGCTTAAGGGAGTATTCCCCAAGGTTCTGTCCTTGGGTCCCTTCTCTCTCCCTTTAGTCCCTTGATGAACACACTCATTCTCATGGATTCAACTATTCACCTTCATGCAAATAACTCATACATCTTTATATCTAGCTTTGACTCCTTTCATGATCTCAAGATCTACATATTTAATTGCTACAGAACATCTTTACCTGAATGTCCTACTGGCCCTTCAAACTGAATCTCTCATCTTTTCCCTCAAACTCACTCTTTTTGGAGTTATCAAACTTGGACTTATCTCTGACCTTTCCTCTCTATCACTTCTCACTTTGCATATCTAATCAATTGCCAAGTCCTATCAACTCTGAGAGAAATGATTATTAATAACTACTATCTTAGGGGAGTTTCAGAACTCTCCCCTTCTTCTAAATTCCGCGTTTTAAAAAGTTCAATTTCTTGAAGAATATTACTGACAATGAGATTTCACTAATTCTCCTCCATCTCCATCAGATCCCACCAAACCTTATAAGGAGTTTAATTTAAAGTGGGGAAACCAATTGTGTTTTACTCAAGTTTGGGTGGAGACAAATCTTTTTGCCTAGATAGCCCAAGGCTATGGTGGTCTAATTTGAGATAATTTCCAAGGGTCACTCTCAGCCCCTCAATGAAGGGTATATAAACTGAGTCTGCCTCCATGATGGTCTTTGGTCTAAGAAAGACTTCCAAATGAGCATCCTTTTATTAATAATCTACTGGCATTATTGATAAAATGATTAAATTACCCAGAACCTATGTCTCTTGAACCTTTTTAATCATCACAACTCTACCTTTAAAATATCTCTTGTGTTTTTCCCTTCCAGTTTAATCTTACTCCTTCTCTACTATCATCCAACATGGCTGGACTTTTGTAATTTCCTCTAAGACTAGGTGACATAGTGGATAGAGCGATTTATCTGGAGTCAGAAAGACCCGAGATCAAATCTGGCCTCAGACGCTTACTAGCTGTGTAACCCTGGGCAAGTCACTTACCTTTCTTTGCCTCAGTTTCTTCATCTGTAAGATGAGCTAGAGAAGTACATGGCAAATCACTCCAGTATTTTTGCCAAGAAAACTCCAAATGGAGTCACAGAGAGTCAGACATGACTGAAAAGAACTTAACAACAATAATGCTAGTGTGACCTTGAGTAAATCACTCAACCCCACTTGGCCTCAGTTTCCTCATCTGCAAAATGAAGAGGTAGGACTATATGGTTTCCAAGGCGCCTTTCAGTTCTAAATTTATGATTCCATGACTCTCACCTCTGTATGTCAGGGTAAGTTACCTTTGCACAGTGTGATAGCATTCTCTCTGCACTAGCCATCCCCCAACCCCAATAAAAGAAATTCCGCATCATGCCAGTTTCCTTTCTGTAGGAGATGAGCAGGAGGATGGTGATGAGGAGGAGGAGGAGGAGGAGAAAGAGAAGGAGTATGTTAAGGATGAGGATGATAAAGATAATGATGCCTCAGAGTAAATAAACATTTATTCAGTGCCTACTGTGTGCCAGGTACTGTGCCAAGTACTAGGGATACAAAGAAAGGTATAAAACAATCTCTGTCTTCAAGGAACTCACAATCTTAAGAGAGAAAACAACATATAAAAAAGAAGCTGAAAAGGGAAGAAGAGAAGAGTACCAGTGTTGGAGCATGATGAAGTCCTAAATCAGTGGTGGGAAATGATCCATGGAAGTATGAGTTATAGAGTTGATTATGTCTTACAAGATGATGAGTTTTGGAGATCTTGAAGTCCAGGAGAGTAACTAGGTATGAAATGATAAGGTAAATGCCCTGAGAACCCTCTTTAAAGACTAGAAGCTCTATAAGGAGCTTCCCAATGTTCACTCTACACCTTCTCCAACAAAAGGAGGGAGGGATCCCAGGGTTAAGGGATGCTGAGGGGGTGTGAGTATCAGAATTGATTTGATCTTGTGGAACAGTGATTTTTGGACATCATGAAGTCCAGGAGAGCATCCAAATAGGAAATGAAATATCAGAGAAAGGCATCTTGAAGATGGATTTGAGCTAAGTTTTGAAGGAAGACTGGGAAACTAAGAGCTGGAGGTAAGGAAGGAGATCACCCCAGGCATGAGGAACTGCCATGACAATGGCACTAGGACCAGAGATGGAGTATAGTGTAAGAGAAATAGCACATAGGCCATTATAGTTGCATTGTTGAACTTGTGAATGGAGGTAAAGTGTAAGAAGAATGGAAAGGCAAGAAGGCAGCAGGTTATGAAGACCTTTAAATGCCCAACAGAAGAGTTTATATTCGATTCTGGAGATATTAGGGAAGTACTGGAGTTTACTGAGGAGTTGGGTTATATGGCCAGACCTACACTTCAGGAAAATCACTTTGGCAGATGAATGGAAAATGGATTGTAGTTCAAAGGGAGATAAGGTAAGGAAACCAATTAGAAGACTACTGAAATACTCCAGGTGATATGATTAGGGCCTGAACTAGGTGGCTGTGTAAGTGGACAAAAGAACACATATGTGAGAGATGTAAAAGTAGAAATGGAAAGGGTGGGCAGTGGATTGGAGATATGGGGTGAGAGTGAGGGGCTAAAGATGATGCCAAGATGCTAAGTCTAGGTGGCTGTGAGAATGACAGTACATTTGACAATAATAAAGAAGTTCAGAAGGTGGGAGGAGTTGGGGGTAAAGATAATGAGCTCTCTTTTAGACCTGTTGAATTTGAGATGTCTCTAAATATTGAGTTTGTATGTTGAAAAGACAGTTGGGATCCAGGGGACTAGGGCTGGATATACACATTTGTGAATCATCTGCTTGGAAATGATCATTGAGCCCTTGGGAACTCATGAGATCTTCAAGTGAGATAGCATAGAAGGAAAAGAGAATAGCACCCAGGGTGGAGCCTTGGGGGACATGCATAGTTAGTGGGTAAGACATAGGTAAAGACAGGGGAAACTGACTGAGGAATGCTCAGATAGTTAGGAAGAGAACCAGGTAAAAGCAGTATCATAAAAACTTAGAGAGGAAAAAGTATCTAGGAGACAGTGATGGATGGTGTGAGATGCTTTGGAAAGATCATAAAGTGTGAAGACTGAGAAGAGGATACTGGATACTTATGAGGCAACATAATAACGCATGAAAAGCAGGATGAGGAGGAGGAAGAAGAGGAAGATGGTGATGAGAACGAAGGTGGTAATAGTAACTTGCATTGCTAAAGTATTTAAAATTTATAAATTATAAAATGAGACATGTTACAACTATTAAATCTCTTATCTTTTAACAATATGGGTGAGTCAGGAGGTAGTATATCATATCAGGGCCATGATTCTACTGCCATGGGGGAAATGATTGTATGCTGCTGCCATAAGAGGCCAAAGCTTTGTCATAGCAAGTTAAATCAGAGTTATCTCCTTTATATTTCTAATATCTTGCCTCATGCTCTAGTCCTGGCCTACCCAGCATACTTTGCTCTCGTACCTGGCACCTACTTGGATATTGATCGCCTATAGAAATGCAAGTTCCCAACTCAATGAGACCTTTAGTTTACACTTATTTGGTTCTTTATTTGGGCTCTCCTTTAGCTGTCACAATAACCCTGGAGAAGCAGCACGCTACAGCGGATGGAGAGCTGGACTTAGAGATAGGAAGATCTGAGTTCAAGTCCCACCTCAGATACTTAGAAGCTATGTGACTCTGAGCAAGTAATTTGATCTCTCTGTATATCAGTCTCCTCGTCTGTAAAATGAAGTATTTATATAATATCTGAGGTCTCCTCTAGTTTTAAGTCAATGTTCCTATGATACCTATTGACAAATTTTTCACACACTCCTCTACCCACCCCATATAGGATATTTAACAGAACAACCCTTTAAGTTAATAATGCAAAGATTATGATACCCATTTTACAAATAAGGAGACTGAAACTAAGGGAGGTAAAGTAATTTGTCCACACTCACATGGCTGGCAATAGGTCATGCTATCAGCATGACCACCATTTGAGCACATCCAAGGATTTAGAAGTTCTAGGCCATCAGCCCCTGGTATTTTGGATCATTTCCCTGGGATATTTGTCATGTGGTTACTTCAAAATTCTGACAGGCTCTTGCCACTTGCATTCTGTCATGCTGTGATGGGGCACATTTCCATTTCATCCCATCATATTTCACTTCAGTGACATACTGTGAATTAGACTCTGGCTTCAGCGAAATCTGTCCCAGACCCTCCCCAGGCCAAGAATCAATGTAGAGCCAGGCTGGGCTCATGCAGCCAGGGGCATGTGCAGGGCCTTCCACTCAATTTGAAGAGTGGATGATTTGATTTGCTTTTGTTCTGGAGAGTGAACCAGATCATTTGCATTGTAAATAAAACTTCTCATCTTGATTTCCATCACTTTTGATTGCTTTTGGCTGCTTTGCTTGGGTAATTTAATCATGGACCATATGAAAGTGGGGAGGACACGATTTTAAATGAATTTAGAAGAGAGATCAAGGAAAATCTATGGCAATAATCATCAACTAAAACGTTTCCATTTTCACATCTTGTAAATGCTTTGGTATTAATAATTATGTTACCTGACTCTGGAGGTCATATGATACTAGAATACTTCACTTTAAGTACTCGTTTTATTTTGTTTTCCTAAGTTGTACATAATAGCTTTGGTTCTAGACTGAACAGCTTTTCAAATTGGCCTCTTGAACTCATTTCATGCATGTCTCCTGCTAAAATACTCCACTTTCTTCCAGGCTCCACTCGAATGTCACTTCCTTCCTGAAGCCTTCCAAGATCTACACTCCCTCACAGTTAAATGTAATCTTACATACCTCAAAATAGCATTGTGAATCTCCCCTTGCTCCTCTCACATTTTATCCTTGTATTGAATACATGAGAAGAACACCTTAAGGGCAGGGATTGTATCATATCTATCTTTGTATTCCCAAGGCTTAACAGAGTGCAAATCACCCGACAGGCCTTGAACACCTGTTAAGTTGAATTCATTACATTAGTGGATGGTAGCTCTAATAAGCAATTCAAGGCCAAGATCTCAGTGCTCTATCACCCTTCCACAAGACTAAAACCAAAAAGCAAAGTATTTGTGGAGTGTATTCTATTCCAGAATGTTTCTATTTTGTTTCTGACTTAGACAAAACGGTCATTGTAAGTATGTAGAGTTTTGTTAGAATTCTACAATTTTGCCTAGTTCCTGAAGATAACAAACCTAAACTAGTAAAGAAGATGAAATAAATTCTATTCAACAAGTATTTGTAAAGCATTTACCATGTGCCAGGCTCTGTGCTGGGCACTGGATATACAAAGAAAAAAATAAAAGCAGTTCCTGTCCTTGCTTTGTTTAGCCATCACCCAGTGGATTGGCATCCCTTTAGTTTCCAGTTTTTTGACACCACAAAAAGGGTAACTTATTTGGTTTTAGTTGGTTTTTGAAGGGGTTTAAGTCTAGAAGTAGCATACCTGGGTCAAACAGCATGCATTGTATAGTAACTTTCTGTGTATGATTCCAATTTGCTATCCAGAATGATCGTATCCATTTACAGACTCACCAATAGCACATTAGTGTTCCTATTTTTCTAGGGCTACTCACAGGTTTATTGTTTTCCTTTTTTGTCATCTTCATCAATCTGATTTTGGGGAGGGAGAATCTCAGAATTGCTTTAATTTGCATATTTTTATTTAATTGTGATTTGGAGCATTTTTTCATGAAGCTATAGATAGCCTGGGTTTCTTTACTTGGGGACTGCCATTTCATATCCTTAAATCATTTATCAATTGGAGAATGTCTCTTATTCTTATAAATTTGAATTCCACCCCCCCCACTCAGGAGTACAGAGGGAGATGGTCATAACACTGTTCTTGCCGTCAGCCACAAATGTACCACTTCCACGTTCATTAATTCTGAAATTCCCTTATCTGATCACAATCCGTTGTCATTCTGCCTTTCCTTCTGCCTTGTACCCCCAAGCAAGCCCTGTTTGTCATCCTCACACTGTCCTCATCTCTCAACCTCCCACTTCTTTCCCAGGCCATCACCTGGGAAAGAGCTACCTTCTATTCCTTTCCACATTCTGGCCCCTTGGTAAAACCAGTCAATCTATATTGTTCTTTTTGTTCCAATACTTTGGCTCTTTGTCTTATCACCAATCATGCCCCAACAAGTCTCAGCCTTGGATTACCCCCATCTCTACTGCCTTTACCCCTGCTCACATACTGACAAAGCTGAAGGAAAATCACAAAACAATACAGATTTCTGTTATCTGTCCCCACTGAAGCAAGGAAATATTTTTATTAATTTACTCACTATTCCGCTTAGCATAGCAGCTTTCCCAAACCTTTTCATCCCTTCTCAAGACTCACATAGCTCCCCCAACACATCCTCTCATCTGAGAACCTTGCACTATATTTCATTGGAAAACAATTGCGGCCATTCACTGAGAGCTCCTTCTCTCTCCCTCCTCATTTCACATCATCCAAATGCATTACCTCTTCACTTCCATACCACATGAAGAGGTGGGTCTTCTCCTTATATACAAGCCATGCCATCAAATCCCATCTTCTTTAGCAAACTAGCCCCTCTATCATCCTTATTTTCTCACTTATCTTCAGACTATCCCTGTGTACCGGCTGGTTCCTAACTGCCTGCAAACACGCCTATGTGTCCACCATTCTTAAAAACAAAAACAAAAACAAAATTTTACTTGATCCATTCATGCTCACTATCATCCTATATCTACTCCTTTTTGTGACTAAACTTGAGGAGGCCAACTGCAATCCATGCCTCTACTTACTTTTCTCTCACTTTCTGCCTCATCACTCCAGGACCAAATATAAAATCCTTTGCTTGTCCTTCAAAGCCCTTGCTAACCTAGTCCTCCTCCTACCTTTCAAGTTTTCTTATACTTTATAGCCCTCACATATTTGCTATCCAGTGACACTGATCTCTTAGCTGTTGCTCAAGCAAGACACTCCATCTCTATCTTCCATATCTGGAATATTCTCTTTCCTCATCTCCATTTCCTGGCTTTCCTGGTTTCCTTCAAGTTATAACTGATATCCTCCCTTCTACAAGAAACCTTTCCCAAGTCCTCTAAATTCTAGTGTCTTTCTTTTTTGATCAATGGTGAATTAGAGGTGTATCTACCCAAAGCAAGCGAAGACTTCCCTCAGAGAAATGGGAAGATGAGAACAATTTGTTCCAAAGATCATGCAGGTGGCTGAAGCAGGTGCTGGGGAGCACATAGAGCTTGGTCGGGCATTGAAGAAGCCAAAGATCATCATTGCCAGTCATCTTGACTTTTGTCCTAACACTGGACTTTGATGACTATGGAAGAAAGAGTGAGGCTGCCTACATCGTGCAACTCTGCTTCACTTAAATCTAATTCATGTGCAGTCAAGACATTACCCATCATCCACTATTTTACCCCATCATGGTATCATTGGTCCTCTTTGAAAACAAAGGACCACCACCAACAACATGTCAATTTACTCTGTGTATATCTTATTTGTACTTAATTGTCTGAATGTTGTCTCCCTTATTAGACTTTGAGCTCCTTGAGAGCAGGGAATGGCTTCCGTCTTTCTTCGTATCCTCAGCACTGAGCACAGTGCCTGGTATACAGTAGTTGTTTAATAAATGTTCATTGATTTGTACAAAAACTTTTCGATTTGATGTAATTGAAACTATCCATTTGTACATAATAGATTTGCAGTTTTATGTGCAATCATCTTTTTATTATACTATGTTACGGAAACATTTTATTCTGTAAATTAAAATTAAATAAATAATTTTAAAAATGTGTATTGACTAACTGAGTATCTGATATAGACTGCTACTCTTGTTACATAGATAAAGAAACTGAAGCCTAGAAATATGAAGTAATTTTGCTATTTGAGCTACCTTGTCACAAACAATTTTGTGACCTTAAACCTGATTGCAATGAAGTTTAGAAGCTTTTATGTTCCCTTACAGCAATTTCTTCACTATAATACAAAGGAAAGAGCTTTAATTAAGGAGTCAAAAGACTTGGGTTCAAATGCCATCTCTGATGCTTTGTAACAGTGTAATGCTAGGCAAATAATTTAAATTCTTTGGGCCTCAGTAGCCTCTTCTGTAAAACAAGGGCATGGAGTGGGGATTAAATGGGGACCAGAGAACTCCCTGGCCTCTGGAGTCCCTTCCAAATATAGATCTATGGTTCCATGAAAAGAGAACTAAAATATTTAAGAACCCATCTTGGATTACAAGTGCTCTGTTATTTTGCCTTTTAAAAAATCTCCCCATGCAAATGTTCAGCTATAGCTCCAACCAGCAAGTCACATGTGCTCTGAAAATTACAGATTTGAAATACGGTCTCTCCTTTGATAGGAATAAGTCTTGTAACCCTCATCTCTGTTTAAAATGGATTATTCATCAAGAACAAGCCATGCCAGCCTATTTTCGTTTCCTTCAGCTTTTGCATCTATGTCTTTGCAAATGGTGTTATTGTTCTGTACTCCCCTCCCCCTCTCCGATATCTTACTGCTGGCCAGAACCATAGGGTAGGTACTGCATAGCAATCCTTTACCATATCATCTTTACTCTATATCCTCTAAGCTGCAGCTGAAACCGCATGCTAGTCTTCTACACAATTAACAGGCTCATCATGCGTCTGATGATGAGTTCCAGAAAGCTGATATCAACAAGCAACAAGCACTCTTAATTTTGGCACTTCATTTGCACACTTACAAGTTCATTGTCATAACAAAATATACTACTGATTAGCAAGATATATATATATATGTATGTATTATTATATATATATGTATTATATATATATATATATATATATATATTTGTATGTATCTGTATCTATATCTATCTCTCTAAACACACATATACACTCTGGCAATCCCTGCATAGAAATGTACAATTTTAAATCTGGAATAGAACCTAGTCCTTTGCTTTATCTAATAAAGCACATATAATACGACCTACCTCCCCGGGTTGTTAAGAGAATCAAATGAGATAATGTCTGTAAAGTTCTTAGTACAGTGCCTAGCACATAATAGACAATTAACAAATGCATATTTCATCCCTTCATTCCCTTTTCTCAGTTTGTTCCTCACACTGGGGAAAGGGTTCTGTTGGCCAAACAGTGATCAATACCGAGTAGACTTAATTTAAGAAAGCATTTCATTTCAGATCATGTTAGACCATGAATTTTTAACCTTTTTGTGTCATGAACCCCAGACCCCTTCTCAGCATAATATTTTGAGTGCATAAATTACTTGAATCAAATAAAATATGCAGGATTAGAAAGGAAATAAATCAAACTACAGTTACTGAAATATTAATTTTTAAAAACATGTTCATGGACTCTGGGTTCAGATCCAAGAGAGTTAATCATTTAAAGTTTTATTTTTCCTATTGTCAAGGCAATACCGTATTTTAAACTCTTTCTGTTCTGGGCCAAGAGGACAACTTGAAAACTCAGTGGACAGAGTGCCAGGATTGAAGTAAGGAAGACTCATCTTCATGAGTCCAAATCCAGCCTCAGATACTTAGCTATGTGACCCTAGGCAAGTCACTTAAATCTGTTGCTTCAGTTTTCTCATCTGTAAAATGAGCTGGAGAAGGAAATGGCAAATCACTTCTGTATCTTTGCCAAGAAAATCCAAAATGGGGTCATAAACAGTAAGACATGACTGAAACAACTGAACAACAACATTCTTGGCCAAGACATATGGTGTAATAGAAAGACGCCTGGCTCTGGATTTGGATTCAAATCCTACCTTTGATGCTACTACTGCATTACTTTGAACAAGTCACTTACCTTTCCTAATACTCAGTTTTCTCATCTGTAAAATGTACAGTTAGACTAGATGGCCCCAATGTCCCTTTCAGCCTTGGAGTTGTGATCCTATGATCTCCCAACTTGTCTCACTTCCTTCCCTGGATTCACGTCTTTTCTTCCCTACTGAAAACTGTGATCGTCACTGTGCTTGTCAATGAACAGATTTCCATTGTGCTGCCTGCAGACTAGAGCTGTGCTGTTCATCAATTTCATGAGCTGTTCTGCTTCCTCCTTGCAGATCTCTTTCATTAGCTGGGGGAGAGGGTGGGAGCATAGAAGGGAAGGGTGTTCAACCAAACATGTTGGGAATAATTCTTTCATTCCTACTTGGACATCTCCCCCCTCCCCACCCTCTTTGTGATAACTTGCTGACCTTGTCTTGATACCGCATCTGGTCGCAATTACTACGTTTTGTTAGGCTGACAAATTTTAGTAACATGGACAATGAACTTGGTTGCAATCAGAACTGCATTAAAATCTAGAAATGAAGTGTAAATCATTAAACAGAAGTATTTCTCTTCCTCCTTGCCCCCCACTACCCTTCCCCCTCTTTCCCAACCAAAGACGTCCACCCAGTGTGGTATATCAGATTTGTGGTTGATTTTTTTTAAACAATTAAAATAGAAACCATTTCTCTCAATTCCTAAGTCATCTTCTTGCAAAAATAAGTCTGGTAGCCCATAAAACTTAATCACATGCTGCTCAGTAATTTCTTCCAAACACTTTTCCCATATACCTGGTAAACTGTATATATTTTAATGGCATTGAATCTTAAAATTTTTTTAAATAGACACAAATACAGTTAATATTTCTAAATCTGCCTCTGTCCTGGAATCTAGGTTATTTCTTGTTCATGGTTACATAGAAATGTGTCTTCTTATCAGAACCTGTCACACCCATGGGCTAAGTGAGCAGCCTTTTAACACAATATAACTTGAATAAACCTCTCCAACCAAAATGTCTTTTCACAGAGTCAAGATTAAGAGTGGTCAGGATGGCAAACACCTAGGGTTCAACATGAAAGGGGAAAATAGCGTTTACTATTACTCTGTTCTTACTTTTTATAAATGCACTTATATTTAATGCCAGAAAATTATGCTCTCCATACAAAGAAGAGATTTATTTTGTATTAAGTTACTTAAAAGGGAAGACTCAAAAATTCAGGTGCATAGTAACATACAAAAAATACAATTTTCATTTAATGTGGAAACACAACCTTGTGCTGACAGTGTCTCCTCATTAAGTTGACATGGTACCAGAAATTCTTTCTCACTCCTTTTGGGTTAAGGCATTATATTATAAATAATAATAATGTTGTTGAAATAACATTTTGGGTTTTCTCGGCAAAGATACTGATGTGGTTTTCCATTTCCTTCTCCAGTTCACTTTACAGATGAAGAAACTGAGGCAAATAGAGATAAATGACTTGCTGAGGATCACATTGCTGGTAGGTGTCTGAAGTCAGATTTGAACTCAGGTGTTCCTGACTCCAGGCCTGACACTCTATCCATGGTTCTAATTAGCTGACGACAACAACAACAACAACAACAATAATAATAATATGTAATACCATATGCCAGAAACTGTGCTAAACACTTTAAAAATATTATCTTACCTGATATTCACAATAACCCTGAGGGGTAGGTACTATTATGATCCTCATTTTACAGTTGAAGAAACTGAGGCAAACAAAGGTTAAATGACTGGGAAGGTCACATGGCTGTAAAGTGTCTGAGGCTGAATTTTGAACTCATCTTCCTGGCTGCCTTGTCTCCTGAAAGCCCATGAAATACAAGCACATAAATGTATTTAAATATCACCTTTTTTAAAAAATGGGCACAGAATTACTGACTACTCCTAGTAGGAATCCCTGAGGGAATGAGAAAAAGAACAGGTAAGTTGTAAAGGGATTGAGGTTGTAGTCAGCTAAAGATCCATTTTATGTGATGATGCCAAGTGAGAGAAGGCTTTACTAGAGAATTATAACAATGTCCCCAGAATAGTCAAGGGATAGCCTGAGGGCCCCAGGAACCTGGGAAAATAGTGAGCAGAGGAAAGAAAAGAGAGGAAACATGTTAAGAAGAGTTTGAAGATGCTGTAGACATCCTCACTCCCTACAGCAGCTGTTTGGCTCCTCAAAAGTGGTGTGGTTGTAATAGAAAGAATGCTGAACCTGAAGTCAGGAAATACATAAGATTAATTCCTTCCTTTAAGATTTGGTACTTACATCCTAAGTGCATAACCTGTGTAACCACAGGTAAGTCATTTAACCTTTATGAGACTCGATATCATCCCCTTAAAGAAAATGATAACATCTTACTTCCCAAGCAAGTTCCCAGAACCCATCTAAATATTCTTTTGGAAAAATATGGGTAATGCATTCCTTCCTCCCCCCTCCCATAATGGGTATCAAAACTGCTCTAAATTTACTACATGGTTGTGCAGCTCTTTCTTGGAATCTAGCTGGGTAAAACTTGACATGATTGAATTAATCATTTGCCCAGACACTTTATTATTACCATTAGCATACCTGTCATATCAGTAGTCAGTGTTGTGAGAGACTCTGGAAAGAGTGAGGGTCTCAGGACCCAAGTACAGATGTAGGTTGCCAAATTCTATGTTATGACTTCAACTGAGCAAGGGCTCTGGCAGCCAGATTTTGTGTCTGTAGAATACAACTGGCCATCCCCCACCAAGATGGAGGACACTATGCTAGACACTTAGGTTGTAAGTACCAAAGACAGAACAATCCCTACCTGGATGGAATTTACATTGACATTTACATGTGCATGTATTCTTTATTAGAATGGAAGCTCCTTGAGGACAGGGACTGCTCCACTTTTGTCTTTGTATATTCAGCAGCTAGCACAGCATTTGACACATAGTCCTTGCTTAATACATTCTTATGAAATGATTGATACAGTGCTTTAAGATTTGCAAAGTGCTTTACATACCTTAGTTCCTTAGATATTTACAACAACCTTATGATGTAGGTGCTATAGGTATATAGCCCAGTGTTCCCATTCCAACTAGATCTTCATAATCTTGACTTCAGATCATAGGAAATTTCAATGCTTATTTACCTCTTTCACTGTTTGCCTCTATCCAGCTAGGAAACTGGGAACTTCTGAAGTTAGCACAGGTATAGGCATTGAGTTTCTCCCCAAACTTAACCAGATAGACCTAAGAAAGGAAGAGCATTGAAAGAGTTGCTTAGAGGTGGGGAACCTGTGACCTAGAGGCCATATGTGGCCCTCTAGGTCTTCAAATGAGGCCCTTTGACTGAATCCAAACTTCACAGAGCAAATCCCCTTAATAAAAGGATTTGTTCTATAAAACTTGAATTCAGTCAAAAGGCTGCATCCAAGGACCTAGAAGGCCACATATGGCCTCAAGGCCACAGGTTTCTGGAGTAGTGCATTTAAATTGGCCAGAAATGAATAGAAAAGGAAAAAAAAACCAACAATAACAACTGCAGTCACATTCCCAAATGAATAATTTTATTCCTTTTCTCTGCAGAGAAAACTCCTCCAAAACAGGCATGTTTCCTATTGGTCAAGATCTGCCCTGAAACCAGAATCAATCAACCAATAAATCAACAAGCATTTATTAAAGCACCTATTGTGAAGTGAGAATTGTGTAAGGTACTGAGGGTACAAAGACAAAAATGAATGCCTCCTTTCAAGGATTTTATAATCCTATCTGGGAAGAAAACATGCATATGTATGTGTATGTGTATTCTCACATGTATACATACACACAAGCATATATAGACACACATATGTTTGTATGTCTACATGCATACACACATATATCTTTGTGTGTATATAGCTATAGATGCAGAATAAATACTAGTTAGTTTGGGAAAAGAGGCTACCAGCATCTGGGAAGATCAGGAAAGGTTTCATGTAAAGGTGGAGTTCGGGCTAAGTCTTGGAGGAATTAAGAGATTCTACCAAATGGAGGGAATGCATTCCAGGCATGGAGAATAATAGCCAATGCAAACAAGAGAGTTGGAGCCTTTGATGATACCCTCAATGCCCATATCACTTTGTGATTTTTTCCCAATTGCATTTTTTATTTTTAATATTTATTTTTAAAAATTTTAGTTCCAAATTCCTCTTTCATTTTGTATTTCTTTTGTATATAGCCTATATTTACTTAGAGAACACAAAATCTCTCCAGTAGAATATACAGTCCTTGAGGGCAGAGACTGCCTTTCTTTTGTATATGTATCCCTATAACTCAGCACATAATAGATATTTAATGAATAATTGTTGATTTTGATTGATTGGTTCAGTCTACATAGGTTTGACCTCTCAGTTTTAAAACAGCTGGAGTCAGTAGATACTATCTGCTCCTTGTTGCTCCTGACTTGTTTCTTGTTTCTGTGAACCTCCTGGTTTGGATGGGCTTGCCTCAGGCATTAGTCATTATTCCCCATTGCACTCATCCCCACTTTGTCCCCAGTGGGGGCTGCCTCCCATCTCATGGTCACAAATCCCAGAAGAGACCTCTGTTATTCCTTCATGTGAAGATGTTGCCCGATCGCGCAAACACAAAGAATCTATGTTGTGGGCACACATGGTCTCATGAAACTGGAGCCTTTTATCTTCCAATCAGCATTTGCATTCATATCCCAGGCATCCTGGGAAAAAATATAGTCTTTTTCTAACACAGTAGGAAAAAATATTGGACTCGAACTCACAGCACCTAGTTTCACATCCCGTCTTTGCTGGGGACTTGGTCACTTAAACTTTCTGGGCCTTAGTTTTCTTATTTGTAAAAATAAGAGATTTGAATTGGATGTCAGGAAGTCTGTGAAATTGGATAGGAAATCATTACATCACTATTTTCATGAACCTCAATCTGAAATTTAGCATTTCCCTCGATTATGAATATAGACAACAAACATTTATTCTGAGAAGGCATCCAGAGGCTTTCTTACTCTGCCAAAGGGGTCCATGACACCAAAAAAAAAAGGTTAAGAATCCCTAGATCCCTAAGATCACTAGATGGTCTCTGAAGTACCTTCCAACTCTGTTAATTGGCCATGCCTTTTTCAGTTATCATCATCTCTGCTTTAAAGGTGAGGGAACTGAAGCTCAAAAAGATTAAGCTAGCTATGGTTAAACAGCTAGTCAGTGCTGGAAATAGGAATCATGCCCAGAAATCTGCCCACTGCTCTTCCCACTCAAATGAGATAATCCTTAAAGCACTGAGAATAGTGCCTGGTGCACAATAGGTGCCTAATAAATGCTTGTTCCCTTTTCCTTTTTCCACTCTTCCATGCTCAGTTAAAGAGGCAGACAGCTCCTCCAGGAGTGAATGGAAAAGAGGCAATGATTGGAGGAGAGGCAGTTGGTTTAGGGGAAGGGCTTGGACTAGCATATTGTCAGAGACCTCAGATACATAATTATGTCATGAGAATTAACTCACTGTTGTGTCAGATATGGGAAAACAAGTAAAGATAAGCAGATCTCTAACATGATCATCCATTATTGCTGCACAACCACTTTGTGCTAATGCTACTCTAGAGTCTGCAGCTTACAACAGGGAGTTCAAATGAATAAAACACAGAGACTCAAAAAAAAGATTATAAATGCAAACACTACATTTACGCATCTGAGTAAAATCCAGATTTTGAGTGGAGGGAGGAATTTTTTTTTTTCATTCTCAAAATATTGCATTTGCACTCTCAAGTCTCAAAAGGGTCAGTCATATTTATTATTTCATGTTATAGATACTTCATAGTTAAACAATCAACAAAAGTTTATTAAGCATTTGTAAGAGGAAATGACCAAATCTATTTCTTTTTTATATTGCTCATCACATTAAAATATTTACTGAGACAGCTAGGTGGTATAGTGGATAGCATGTTTATCTAGAACTCAGGAAGACCTGAGTCCCAAATCTGCCTCGTTCACTAGCTATGTGTCCCTGAGCAAATCACTTAACTTCTGTCTACCTCAGTTTTCTCATCTTTAACATCTAATTCCCAGTATTGTTATTAGGATAAAATAAGATAATATTTGCCAAGCATTTTACAAACCTTAAAGTGCAATATGAATGCTAGCTGTTACAATTACTAGATTCCAAAAAAGTCTATGGAAAGGCAGATCATGGTCTTCAAGTGCTTATGGTATTGAAAGAACACTGACATATCTCCCTTTGTCTTTCTTTCCAGAGGTGAAGGAATCAAAAAATATGGAATATTGCATATAACATCATATTTTTGGTATGTTGATTGGTTTTGTGAAATTGTTTTTCTCTTATTCCTCTTTTTCTTCTGTTTTAAAAATTCTTTGTTATAAGAGGTGATACCACTCTGGGAGGGAAGGATAAAGAGGGAAATGTATAAGATGTAAAAGAAAGGCAGTAAAGAGAATGGGAGGGAGGTAGGGAGGGGAAGAGAGAGAGAGGGAGAGAGAGAGAGAGAGAGAGAGAGAGAGAGAGAGAGAGAGAGAGAGAGAGAGAGAGAGAGAGAGAGAGAGAGATGAAAGATGGAAGATAGGAAAAGCAAGAAGGGAAGGGAGGAAAGAAGGAAGAAAGGAAAGAAGAAAGAAGGAAGGAAGGAAGGAAGGAAGGAAGGAAGGAAGGAAGGAAGGAAGGAAGGAAGGAAGGAAGGAAGGAAGGAAGGAAGGAAGGAAGAAAAAGGAGGGAAAGGAGAAGGAGAAAGAATGAAAAGATGCACTGTTCCAGGGCTTGGATGTAAAAGGAAAAGGCATCAAATTCCCCTTTATCTATTCTATGGGAAGACTATTTCTAAATTTCTTTTCTTTTGTCTCTTCTTAATCCTCAGCCTTTACCCTGAAACAAACCAAAAAATAAAGATACCAGATTTATATTTTGTCTATTTAAACATCATTAAATTCCTTCTTTGCCTCCAGGGTATCAGAAAGAAAAATTTTCCATCCTTTGGGACTTTTGTACTGATCAATTACAGGTTGGTTTTTGTGTTGTTATTAATTTTGAGATGCACTGGCTGAGTCACAAATTTTGATTAAAATTTATGTTTTATCACAATTTTCCATGACTCATCCATGATCTTTCCAAAGATTTACACAATGAACCCCTGTCCTACTTATCCAATAAATTATCTTCCCTCTTTCCTGAATTGTTTCAGCACACATCTGTGCTTATTTGTGTCCAGCTCTAAAAAGCTCTAAATTTTCACATAACAAAGTCTGCCTCATCTTTTGAACAATATTAATTCAAAAATTACTATTTACTGTTACCTTACTGTATGTTTCTTCTTCCATCTTCTTTCTTTTTTTCTAACTATGCTCCTAGACCCAGCAGAGTCATTTCACTGGAAAATTTACAATAAGGTAAGAATTTGAATAAGTGAATGAATAAATGAATAAATGGATGGATGGATGGATGGATGGATAGATGGACATCTATTAAACATTTACTATATACCAAGTACTTGTGCCAAGTGCCAAGGACTTGATGATACAAATACAGAATCACAGGAAGCCCTTGCCCTCAAGGAGCTTACATTCTAATTTGGCACCCATGTTTCCTTCTCATACTTGGAGAACAGAAGAGAGATTCACTCTTTCCAGAAAGTCCAGAGACACGAACAATAATGCTACTTTTTTTCAGCTAATACCAGGAAAGGAGCAAAAAAAAAATAAGTTTGGTGAATTCCCATCAGGCTTAGATGAAGCAAGCTCCTTTCATAAGAATATACTCACAAGTTAGTAACTGTTTATGTGGGCCCAGCTAACAGAATCTGAGTGAGAAGGAAATTTAAGGGCATTTCTAGCCCAACCTCTATCTGTGCAAGAATTCTTTACAACATAGCAAGCAAGTAGTCACCAGCACTTTGCTTGCAGACCTCTAGGGAGGGAAAACCAGCTGTCTCCTAAAACAACACATTCTACTTTTGGATGGCTATCATTGTTAACAAGATTGGCTTTACATCAGGCCTTAATCTGCCTCTCTGTCGTTTCCACTCATTGCCCCTAAATCTACCAAGAGGAACCAGCCTAATCCTTCTTCCAGATGATAACTTTTCTAATACATGAAGACTGCTACCATGTGCCCTCTTAAGTCCTCTCTTCTCCAAACTAAACATCTACAGTTAGCACATATGGTATGATCTCAGGGCCATTCATCATTCTGGTTGCCCTCTACTGGATACTCTTATGCCTATCATCAGTCTTCCTAAATTTGTTCTTTCCAGGGAAGAGTGCAGGCAAAATATCACCTGAATCTATCTTCTTAAGTGCCATTATCAGAAGAACATTTACACTTTTTTTCAAAAGATGGGTTTTAGCGCTAGGAAGCAAATAACAATCATTGAAAATACCAGTTTCCTAAATACAATCCAGCCTGAACTCACCATGGTCAGTACTGAGCCTAGCCTACCTTCCATGTCTGTTTTGAATATGTGTCCTGATCAGCTTTTTCTCTTCTTGTGTTAGCTTGTATTTACTTATCTGTTTATATGTTATATCTCTCCCCTAACCCACCCGCTTTAGAATGTTGGCTCCTTGAGGTCAGGGACATTTAAAAAAAATTTTTTTTGTCTGTGCAGTCTCATAACCAGCATAACACTTTACATGTGCTTTATAAATGCTTGTTGAACTGAATTGAATTGAATCTAATAACCCTAGACGTTATGCCTCTTGCAATGTAGCATAAGTTGACATTTTTGATATAATGTTGAATTCATCACAGTATTGATTCATCTTGAGCTTGCAATCCACTAAAATTGCCACATCTTTTAAAAAAAATGGCATCTAACCATGAGTCCCTCATCTTGTATTAATTAAATTTATTTTTCAACTTACGTAAAAAAAAAAACTACATAAGGATGATCACTATTATCCTCAACTCTTCCACTTCCCTGATCAAAATCTTTGACTTTCCTCTATCTGACCACAATCTCATGTCATTCCATCATTCTTCAGCCTCATTGAGTCCATGTCACTCCCCTACTCAATAATTTTCACTGGCTCTTTCTTGTCTATAGGATTAAGCTATAAATTCCTTTTAGGGGCTTTGAAAGCCCTTCACAATCTGGTTCCAACCTCTCTTTCTAGCCTCATTACATATTATTTCTCTTCTTATACTTTGCCATTCAGCTTCCTCTCTGTTCATCACACATGCAACACTCCATCTCCCATCTTCATTTCTTTGTACTGACTCCTTCTCTTGCTTGGAATGCCTTACCTCTTCACCTCCACTTCATAGAATCCCTCTCTTCCTTCTATGGCTAAAGCAATAAATTCTACAGGAAGTCTTCTCTGATCTCCTCAACTGCTAGTGCTCTCACTCTCAAACTGTTTTGTATTTAACTACTTTGTATTTCTATCTTTATAATTTTTGATGTGTGATATATATTATATATAATTATTTGGTAGATACACATACACACACTCCATTTTTATGTATAAACTTCTTGTGAGGAAGGATTATTTCATTCATTATGTTTGTTAACCCAGCATCTACCATAACACCTAGTAAAAGCTTAATAATAATCTGTTGATTGATTCTACCAAATGCAACAAGTACAAAGAGTATGCAAAATTTTATGGGAAATTTGAAAAAGGAAAGATCATCTTCAACTAAAAGAAATCAATAAGCACTTCATGAAGGAGGCAGCACCAAAATTGTGCCTTGAGGGAAATTATTTCAATTAGTAGAGTCGGGTCAGGGACAGATTAATTCCAGTCCTAAGAATAAAGGCAAAGAGTTTAAAAGACAATAGCGTGGTTTAAGTCTGGTAAGGTAGATTGGAGCTAATTTGCGAAGAGCTTTGAATGCCAGAATCATGAGTTCATATTTCATTTGATAACAAATTTGATAAGGAAGTGAAGATTTTTGCCTAGAGGAGTGATGTGATCAGAGTAGGACATTTGACAGATTGCATAGACCACAGCAGAGATGGATTGTAGAGGCTTAAGTGTGGAGTAGGGAAGGCCATTATGAAGTCTGTGGCATCTTACATCTTGCATGAGTGCAGCGTTAACAGTCCATAGGCCTCTTCTTATTGATTTTGGATTTCAGCCTAATAAAGACCTTAATATCCTGCCTGGCCCAGGAAAGCCACACAGAAAGATGATTGGATGTTGCTTGTATCACCACCCTGAATGCAGCATGCCCCTGAGACAGAGATAAAAGAATAGAGACTTTCCAGGAAAATATCTAAAGTTTCCACCTGGCCATTTGACCATAAAGAATGAAGAACGACACCAGGGATAGTTCTAGGAGGCAGATGATTAACTAGGCTGTGTCCTTCGAGGTTCCATTATACAGATGGGGAATGACAGCTAAACATCTTACCTCTCCCACAGTGACTTCCGTGCCAATGATATGCTAAGAGAGTACTTTGGGATGCTCCTACATGTCACTTGAAAGGCACTGTGGTTCCTGAATGTAAGTGGTCAGAAAATATAAAACAGCATTTTCAAAAAGAATAATGGCAAACCATTAACAACCATAAGAAAAAAATGTTCCAAATCACTGGTGAAATAGTGTAAAGTGATAAATGAAATGTATGTGAGAATAACTCCAATATATCAATGTTACACCCAACAAATGGGCAAAGATGATAAAAGATAGAAATAGAGTTCAAGGGGATGTGGGAAAACAGACACTAATGCACAGTTGGTAGAGCTGGGAATTGTCCAACCATACTGGAAAACAACTTCTAATTATGCCAGAAAAGTAAAATGACTAAATTATGTATATGTTTTGATCCAGCCATCCCACTACAAGAACTGTAATCCAAGAAAGCCAAAGACAAAAGTGAAATTACAACAATCATATCAGCACTTTTTGTGGCAACAACAACAACTAAAAAAATTTGTAAACAAAGTAGGTGTTCATTAACTGCAAAATAGCTGATATATGAAGAATGCAGAGAAATGTTGGAAGACTTTCAAAACTGATGCAGAAAAGGGAAAGCAAACCAAGTTGAGTCAATGAGGTTTTACTAAGTGCTTACTATATGTCGCATAAAGACTAAAATAAAGTAGAAGAAAACTAAAGGCAACTAAGCAGAGATTAAAATTAATAACCAATAGTGAATCCAGAGGACAGATGACAAAGTATACCTCTCAATAGAAAGGCAGGAGACAACAGGTGCCAAATGTCATATACACTATGAGATGTGATTGTTGTGTTGGTTAGTTTTGTATAACCCAAGTAGAGCTCCTTTGAGAAGACCACCATCAGGAAACATCCGTGAAGCAAAAATCAAATAATAGTTTATTTTTACAAAACAAAATATAATAGTAGATACATTTTAAAACTTCAATCTATGATTTCATAAATGTAAGTTCTATCTCTACACACACAGGGATCTCAATGTTTCTACACCTGAGTTATAAAATTCATAATTTGCTATGGCCAAAATGATCATCACCTAATGACCAACCTTACAGTCACCAACCTTATAGCAATTCAAAGTACAGTTATCCTTTTCACATCATGACTTTCTGCATTACAGCCTTAATTATTGTGGGTCAGCATAAGAAATTAAATGGGAATTTTGGGGGAGTTTTATGGAAGCCACAGAAAACACACAAAGGACAGCAGATGACACAGAAAAGGTTTAGAAATTCAGAAATGCATAAAATATATGCATAGCATTGTATAAAACCAACATACTTCATCTTTTAGTACATAATAATCCAGACTTCTTCTCTGGTACCAAGGGAGGGTCAAAAAATTTTACACAGATTTTCCAGACCATGGAGGTGCCATGTTGCTAACCTCTGTGGTATGGAAGGGATTATTGTAGTAGAAAGAGTTCTAGGTTTGGAGGCAGAGAATATGTTTTCATATCAGTTCTACTATTTATAACCTGTAGGATCTTGAACAAGTAAACTTTTCTGGGCTTTCATTTCCTTATCTACAAAATGAAAGGGCTCAATCAGATGACCTCTAAGCATTCTTCCAGCTACAAATTCTATAATCTTAGCAACACAAGCCATCACCAGACCTATATCTGAAGTCTTTTCAGTTTTGTAGGACTTGTTATCTCTTCTTGGTCCTACATCACTGACTGTCTGACAAATTCTCCACAGGGATATCTCATAGGTATCTTAAACTCAGTGTGTCTCAAACAGAATTCATCCTCCCGCCAAACTATCCTTCTTACCAACTTCCTTATTTCTACTTTCCTTATTTTATGTTCCCTAGGGTAATATTACACCAGTTACCCAAGTTAATATCTTTAGAGTCAACTCTTTACCCCACTCTATCACCGTATACAATTAGTTGCCACATCTTATTGATTTTACTGTGGAGGTTACCAATATTTTCCTAGTTATCTTTGACTTACAACATACGTATCCTCCATTATGACTCACCCTCTCACCTCACATATCCAATCTATTATCAGGTATTGTCAATTTTGCCTTCATAAATACCCATACTTACATCTGTACTTCTCTTCTCTGTCACTACCACTACCCTGGTGCAAGCCATCATCACTTCATGCCTGGACAATTGCAATAGCCTGCTAGTTGGTCTCCCTTCCTCATGTATCTCCTAACTCCAGTCCATCTTCCTCTCAGCTACTGAATTTGTCTTCCTGAAATGTAAGTCTGACCATGCCACATACATTGCTCCAATCAGTTAATCCCAGTGGCTACCTATGGCCTCCAGTATCAAAAATAAAATCTTTTGTTTTGCTTATATTGCCCTCCGTAACCTGATCTTCTCATATCCTTCCAGTCTTTTTTCACCTTACACTTCTCCACACACTCTGATGCAGGGACACTGGCCTCCTCGCTATTCCTAACACATCTCCCAACACTAAGCATTTTTACTAATTGCATTCTTTCCTTCCTCATCTCCACCTCCTAATTCCCCTAGTTTACTTTAAGTGTCAGCTAAAGTCCCACCACCTTCTACAGGAATTTTTTCCCAGTTCCCCTTAATGCTAGAGTTTTTTATCTATTAATTATCTCCAATTTATCATATTATATATATATATATATATATAAAACATACACATATATAACTATATGTATGTATGCATGTATGTATGTATGTGTGTGTGTACATATCTATATGTATGTGTATTTGTTCAGTAGTTTCAGTCATGTCTGACTCTTCCTGACCCCATTTGGGGTTTTCTTGGTGAAGATGGTTTGCCATTTCCTTCTCCATCTCATTTTAAAGATGAGGAAATTGAAACAAACAGGGTTAAGTGACTTATCCCAGGTCACACAGCTAGTAACTGAAGTCGGATTTGAACTCAAGGTGAGTCTTCCTGACTTCAATCCAGACACACTAATCACCATACTACCCAGTGTGTGTACAATACACACACACACACACACACACACGTGTATATATATATATATATATATATATATATATATCTGTCTTGTTTGTACATAGTTATTTGCATGTTGAATCCCCTCCTTGAGAATGAGGAATGTTTTTTGTCTTTCTTTATATTTCCCATACTTAACACAGTGCCTGGCACATAGGAGGCATTTAATAAATGCTCAGTAAATGGCTCCACAATATACCTTGCATCCATCAGCTCATGTTCATTCTTAGGTCACCTTCCTGATAATTCATCCTGCCCCTCCCCCCCCTTAAGTCTCTCACCTCTCTAGTCTATCCTACAGACAGCTGCCAAATAGATATTTCTAAAGAAGGTTCAGTGGCTCCCTATTAAATACAAACCCCTCTGTTGGACATTTAAAGTCCTTCACAATCTGGATCTAATTCATCTTTCTTGACTGATTCTATTCCCTTTCTTTATTTATTATTACTCCCTCTCACACATTGTATTCTAGCTGAAACAGCCTGCATGATATTCCCCAAACATGGTACTCCATCACCTGCCTCCAAGCCTTTATTAGAGCATAAGATCATTGCAGGTAGAAATATATATGAGGGGTGTAGGGTGTGTTCAGGAAAAACTAATACCTCTGATGTGGGGGCTGCCAAGCTCAGGGCTACTTTCCACATTTGGTGTCCAGCTGATCACCTAACCCTCATCTGTGGCTCCAAGAAGCTGTAGAATGCACAGTGGCCACATCCCAATAAACCATTTTGGCAGGGTAAGGATAACCAGGGGGTTTCAAACCTGTTGTGAGTGGGGTGGGGCGCGTCTACCCCAAATATGTGAAGATTTCCCCTGGTAGAATGGGCAGATGAGAATAATTTGTTCCAATAGCCATGAAGGTAGCTGAAGAAGGCACTGTAGAGTCCTTAGAGCTTGATTAGACATCAAAGATGCAAGGTCATCCACTGAATCTCAAGCCTTCACCAGTCATCTGGACTCTATCCTGACACTGGACTGTGATGACTCTGGAGGAGAGAGTAAGGTCGATGACACGATGACATCGTGCAACTCTGCCTCACTTAAATCCAATTTACATACAAATCAAAAGACATCACCCATACCATTTTACCATTTTTACCTATCTTAAAGTCCTGTGGTGACAGCCAAGTGATGAAGCAGCAGATGCAGATAAACTGGGACTTACAGTCACAACCTTGCTCACAGATGGCCCAGGCCATTGGGTTGTCTTCTCACTGGAAGCAGCAGTAGGATTCAGCAGCTCCCTGGGTATTTGAGCAGCCTTTTAAGGTCCACACTGTTCACTTCCTGGTGTGAGGAAGGAGCTAGAAAAGGTGCCCCCAAAATTATCTGGCTTACCATACCCTAGCTTGTTTATCATGGCAGGAGGGGATCCCACCCTGTGTTTGAAACACAAAAATAAATCTACAAAACCTTCTGCAAAGATGATCCCACTCCCCTTCACTATGTGGAAAGTATGAGCACTTACAGACAACACAAAATCCATTAGATTTGAACAACAAACAGCTCTTGTTGTGAGAAAGCTCAGCAGGTATCACTTTCAAATAGCAGCCCTGAGTGGAACAAAGCTGGCAAATGAAGGCCAGCATACTGAAGTGGGAGCTAAATGCACATTTTTCTGGAGTGGCCACAGTGATGGGGAGTGTCATGAAGCTGGGGTAGGTTTTGCAATCAAGACTAATCTAGTGAACAACCTTGCATGCCTACCAAAAGGAGTGAACAACAGACTAATGACAATGTGACTGCCCCTTACAGGAAAATGCCATGCTACCATCATCAGTACCTATGTTCCCATCATGATGAACCCTGATGAGGTCAAAGAAAAATTATATGAAGACTTGGAGATCTTCATCATCAATGTGCCCAAAAGAGGACAAGCTTGTAATTCCGGGTAATTTTAATGCAAGAGTAGGCACAGACAACCAAACATGGCAGAGAGTCCTTGGGAAGAATGGAATTGGAAATAGCAACAGCAATGGTCACTTACTACTAGAGGCCTGTGCATCTCATGACCTTCTCATCACCAACACTGTCTTCCATTTACCTAAACACAATAAAATTTCATGAATGCACCCTTGTAGCAAATATTGGCATTTAATAGACTATGTGATTGTAAGGAGAAGAGACAAGTTGTGAGGGCGACAAAGGCAACGTGTGATGCAAAGTGCTGGACTGATCATAGACTTAGCCTCTCCAACCTAAATATTCACATGCAACAAAAGCAGTGGCCCCAAGGCAAAATGACTACCAGCAGACTCAATGTCAACAGATCAGAGCGCTTCTCTGAGCTGAAACAGTTTGTTGTTAACTTGGAGGGAAAGTTGAGCCTACATACGGTTGGCAACAATGGAGTAGAAAAGGAGTTGGCAGCTTTCAGAGATTTGGTGTACAGCACTGCATTTATTATTCTTCTGGGTCAGAACACTCACCAACATCAAGACTGCTTTGACAAAAATGACGAGGAAATTCAGAAGTTGCTAAATGAAAAATGAGAACTTCACAGGGTTTACCAGCAGGATAGTTCATCCATCTCTAAGAAGGCAGCATTTAACTCCATCAAAAGTAAAGTACAAGTGAAGCTTACAGAGATGAAGGATTCTTGGTTCAGTAAGAAGGGAGATGAAATTCAGTTTTATGCTGATAGTAACAATCCAAAGCACTTTTATGATGCCCTGAAGGCTATTTATGGGCCAAAGATCTATGGTGCATCTCAACTACTTAGTGCTGATGAAGCCACATTGATTAGTGATAAGGACATAATCCTGGAGAAATGGGTTAAGCACTCCCACAGTGTTGTCAAAAGACTATCATCAATCAACGCAGAAGCCACTGACAATTTACCTCAGGTTGAAGTCAGTTCTACTCTAGAAAATTTTCTAATTGAAGAAAAGGTTGTAAATCCCATTAGGCTCCCCTCCTGTGGCAAAGTACCTGGTGCTGATTCTATTCTAGGTGACATTTACAAGGTGAAGGGGGGTCATTGCTCATATGACAGCTGATTGAAATTTTCCAGGTTATATGGTAAGAGGAGGTTACCCCCCAAGAGTTCAAAGATGTCTCCATTGTCCATCTCTATAAAAGGAAAGGAAATAGATTGTCCTATGACAATCACAGTGTGTGTGGCAGGAGAAAGTCTCTCTCTTAGTCATTGCTGGCAAGATTCTTGCCAGAGTCCTCCTTAATAGGCTGATCCTTCACCTTGAAGATGATCATATCCCTGAGAGCCAGTGTAGCTTCAGAAAGGGTGGGGGAATAGTCGATATGGTATTTGCTGCCCGACAACTCTAGGAGAAATACCAGGAGCAGAACAGAGATCTGTACACAACATTCGTCAATCTGACCCAAAGCCCTTGATATTGTCAATTATAGAAAATTATGTCAAAATGTGGTTGCCTGGACAAGTTCATCAGTATTGTATGTCAATTTCAAGAAAGAATGTTTGCCCAGGTTCTAGACGATGGACGATGCTCTTGTTCTTTCCTGGTCACCAATGGAGTGAAACAAGGCTGTGTGTTTGCTTCCATACTTTTCAGCATGATGTTTTCAGACATGTTTCCTTCAGTGAGGACAAACACAGCATCAAGGTTAGCTACCTCAATGAGGGTGAATTATTCAACTTGAGAAGGCTACAAGCCAAGACTAAAGTAGAGGGAATGTTGGTGCATGATCTTTTGTTTGCAGATGATTGTGCACTCAATGCAGCCTCTGAAGCTGAGATGGAACAAAGTATGTACCTATTCTCTGCTGCTTGTGCTAATTTTGTCCTAATACCACCAAGAAAACAAAGGTACCCCATCAGCCAGAACCACACCAGCCATACATGGAACCATCAGTTACAGCAAATGGAGAAGTTTTGGATACTGTAAACAAGTTCACCTATCTTGGCAGTATACATTCTAGGGATGTATACATTGATAATGAGGTTGATGCACACATTGCCACAACTAGCTCAGTGTTTGGGAGGCTCTGAAGGAAAGTGTGGGAGAGAAGAGGTATTAGACTGACTACCAAACCAAATATTTACAGAACTGTTGCACTGATCATGTTGTATGCCTGTGAACCCTAGACAGTATACCAGTGCAATGCCAGGAAACTGAATCACTTCCATTTGAACTGTCTTGGGAAGATTCTAAAGATCACCTGACGGAATAAGATAACCAGACACTGATGTCCTTTCTCAAACTAAACTGATAAGCATTCAAACTCTACTGTAAGAGAGCACAACTCTGTTGGGTTGGCCACATTGTTTGAATGTCAAACATATGCTAATCTAAAAGACTATTTTATGGAGAACTCACATAGGGCAAGCGCTCATGTAGTGGTCAGAAAAAGTGATCCAAGGACATTCTCAAGGTCTCTCTTAAGAACTTTGGATTGATTATGTGATGTGGAAAACACTGACACAGGACCAGCCAGCATGGCATGCCCTCATCAGAGAAGGTGCTATGTTCTATAAGCAAAGAAGAATTGAAGTAACTCAAAAGAAATATGAGATACCCACATTTAGAGAATCCATCCCAAATGTTCACATGGATTGTTTGTGCCTGACTTGTGGTAGAGCATTCTGAGCACTTACTGGTCTAATCAGCCACAGTCAGACACACTGTACCTTGACTCTAACATAGTTATATCATTTTGGTCCTCTTCCAGAATGAAGGACAATAACCACTACCATATATGTGTGCCTTGGTTTACCAGTTAGAATGTATATTTATTGAGGGCAGGAACCATTTTATCTTTGTATACCCAGCATTTACCACTATATCTGGCACATGTTAGGTGATTAATAAGTACGTGCCTTGTTGATTGATTATTCTAGAGCCTTTAACATCTCACCATGCAGCATTAGTATAGAAATAAGTAATGAAAGTCTATAGATGGAGAGTTATTAAAATTGTTTTCAATTATCTCTAACTTGCCTTCAGGGAGAGGGCATTGAGCATTGTGATTTATGGTTATACATACACACATATGCATATACATATATTTCTTTTGCTACTCAATGACTCTAGGTGGCAGAGTGGATAAAGTAGTGGACCTAGAGTCAGCAAAACCTGAGATCAAATCCAGCCTCAGATATTTCTTAGCTGTTTGACCCTGGGAAAGTCACTCGATGCTATTTGCCACAATGAATGAAATGGCAAACTCATCCAATATCTTTGTCAAGAAAGCTCTAAAGAGGGTCATGAAAAGTTAGACACAACTGAAAAATGACTAAAAAAGACTCTTAGAGTTCCCTTGAATCCCAGAGGGTGCTAGCTAAGGAAAGGACTTCCCCCAACCCATCCAACATACGCCACTATCTTACCTAAATCTCTGCCTTAGCCGGAATTTAGGCTTATGTCAATGGTAGTTGTAAGTTTCATTGATGTAGCCAAGAAGAGAAAGAAAAATATCACATCATCAGCTGGGTCTTAAGGACTCTTCTCATAAAACAGTCATTTCCTCAGAGATGAGCAAATCCAAAGGAATGATCCTTTTGAAAATTGGAAGGAGGAGGCAGAGAAAACTCTTCAGTTGCTTTTTCACATATTTGTGATTTCCACTAGAGAGAGATTTTTTTTTTAAATAGACCAAATGAAATATCTAAAAAAGAAAGAAAGCTGAAGTATGCTCTCCATGAAACGAGGGAGCACTGTGCAGTGGAAAGAACTCTAGACTTGGACTCAGGAAAACTAGATGAAATTAACCTTGTGTGACAAAATCTATGTGACTCTGGGCAAGTCACCTTACCTCAATTTCAGATTTCTCATTTGTAAAATGTCATTAATGGCACTCCCTGTCTCACTAGATTGTAGCAAACAAATGTTTTGAAACTTCTAGTCAATTGATCAATAGTTATTTATTAAGCATTTATTATGTGCAAAACATTATACCAAAGCAGTAGCAATTCAAAAGAAGTAAAACAACCCTTGCCCCACCAGTGGGAAAACAAAATATGAGTTATTATTATGATGAAATTATATACTGTCCTTTTACCCAATAGTTCTCTATTTTATGAATTTGTTATTCAGTCACCTTTCAGCAGTGTCCCACTCTTCATGACCCCATTTGGGGTTTTCTTGGCAAGTGGTTTGCTTCTTGGAGTGGTTTGCCTTCTCCTTCTCCAACTAATTTTACAGATTAAAAAAAAAACTGAGGCAAACAGTATTATATGACTTGCCCAGGGTCACACAGCTAGTAAGTGTCAGAGGTCAAATTTAAATTCATGAAAATGAGTCTTCTAGGCCTGGCACCGTATCCACTGTGCCATCAAGCTGCCCTCTATTTTATGAATAGTTCTCTAATATATGAAATGCATGTGACATAATGGAATGAGTACTAGATTCAGAGTAGTAGGAGGACATGGCTACTTATTGGCTCTGTGATCTTTGACAAGTAATTTCACCTCTAAATGACTCAGTTTCCTCATCTGTAAAATGAGGAATTGGAAACAGATGTCTTTTAAGGTCCCTTCTAGCTTTAAATCTAGGATCTTGATGAGACTTACTACCTTAAATCCTTCTTTTTCTTTTGCATTCTTCTCACCCCCAAACTTATTCCACTTAATTCTTCAGTATATATCTCTGAGAGGAAAAAAGAAAAGCTCTGATAGAGTGCCCATTTTTTAACATTTACTAGTGTTAACATATAATCTACTGAAAAAAAAATCTGTTCATAAAAAAAAGACAAGATAAATCTATTTTTCCCCGTATGGTCTCTCAGCTGTTCTCAGCCTCAGATCTCTGCAAGGGCAGGGAATACATCACCCCATGTTGATACATGAGAAGACAATGAACAAAACAAGTAGGAGGGTAAGTGACTTAAGGATTCATAATGGAAGAAGTGATGAAATTTGGGGTTCATTTTTCCTGCAAATTCAAATCACTAATTTGGACAACTTGAATCTAGTCAAGAAAGAGAAACAGTGCTGTTGTGCTATTAAATGGACTCTTTATAACAAATTGATGGGTTAAATGCTATGTCTAGAGGATGTATAACTATATTACCAACCCAATCAGGAGGGTTTCATGAGCAATTCCATATGGCTGGGGGATCCTAGACAGGGCTGGAAATAGGCATCAGATTTGGCCTCTCCTTGCATTGTATACAGGTGTTGTCATAGAACACAGTGAAAAAGCTGACTCTGGCTGACTGCCACACCCTTATATTGAAATGGCTATTCATTCATCATAGATGCCCACCAGAGGAAAATGAACCAAGAAAAAAAAAGAACTCTAGCCAAAAATATGGTGAAAAAAAAAACCCAAATACCTTGATGCTAGGGGTCTAGTGTGGGATACAGTCAATCAATAGGCATTGGTTATGCACCTACTATGGTCCAAGCATTATGTATAGGTATTGGGACTAGAAATTCAAAGAAAGAAATCATTCCTTGCTCTCAAGTACCTTACTCCCTATCAGAAGATGGTATTTCATGTTTGAAGAAGAGTTAAGATCAACAGTTTGACTGCAATGTCAGTCAGTCAGTATACATTTAAGTGCCTTCCATGTGCCAGAAATGTGTGAAACACCAGAGGTAAAAAGACAGGTAAAGGATTGCTTTCAAAGAATTCACAGTCTAATGGGGGAGACCACAGTAAGTTTATTTATAATTTTATGATTATAATTTATCTATAATAAATTATAATTATAAATAAATATATAAACAAAGTACATAAAGGACAAATTGGAGATAATCAACAGAAGAAAGTTATGAGCATTAAGGGAAATGAGAGAAGGTGGAATTTTAGCTGAGAAGGAAATTTGGGAAGCTAGGAGGTAGAGATCAGGAATAAGAGCATTCTAGACATAGGGGCTATCAGTGAAGATTCCTGGAGTTGTGAGTTGGAATATCTTGTATGAGGAACAGAAAGCAGACCAATATCACTTAATATATGGTGTAGTATAAGGAAAAAGAAGACTAGAAAGGTAGGAGGGAAATAGATTGTAAGGGGCTTTGAAAACCAATAGATTTTATATTTGCTCCTGGAGTCGATAGGATATCACTGGAATTTGATTGAGGGGAGGGGTTGACATGGTCAGATTTGTGCTTTAGGAAGATTAATTTGACAGCCAAATGGAAAGTGGACTGGAGAGTGGAGAGACTTGAGTCAGGGAGACCAACCAAAAGGATATAGCAATTATCTAAGTGTGATGTGATGAGGGCCTTTACTAGAATGATGACAGTGTCAGTAGAGAGAATAATACATACGGACAAGATTTTATGTAGGTAAAAAGGACAGGACTGGGCAAGAGATTGAGGGGTGAGAGAGTCAAAGATGACACTTAAGTTGTGAGCCTGGATGAGTAGGAGTGGCATTTTCAACTGTAATAGTGATGTTCAAAAAGGGGGAGAGTGGGGGGGGAATAATAAGCTCAGTTTTAGATATGTTAAATTTAAGATATCTATGGAACACCCAGTCTGTGGAGATGTTCAATGGACAGTTTCTACTCTTTTTTTCTTCTCCTGAAGGCTTTTCTCACCTTACTCCAAATGCAGGAGACTGGTATACCATGAAATAGTTTCTCTTCTTCACATAGAAAGCAACAGACAAGTCAGGAGACTTGATTCAATAGAATGGCATCTCTTCCTTTATCTCAAAAACAAGAGACTGGTGCCCAATGGAATGGCATTTATCCAAGTCCAGAGGAAAATAGATGTGTGAGTGGGAATAATTTGAAATCAGTCTACAGTGTCATGGAATCCTTTGTCAGTCTGTTGAAATATAAGAACTCATCAGAATCACATCTTTAAATGCATAAAACAAAATACATAGGATTATAAAGGAAAGAAATTATATTGAAATAGTTATCAAATATTAAAAAAAATGTTCATGGATCCCAGGTTAAGAACCTCCCATCTAGAGAGATGGATTGGAACCAGAATGTGAAGGGAAGGGTTTTAAATGCCGAACTAAGGAGTCTATATTTAATCAGCAGCTATAAGAATTTCTTCAGCATTGAGTGGGATAACATGGTCAGACCTGTAATTTAAGAATACCAATTTGGCAGCTGTATGTAAGATAATTTGGAGAGTGGAGAAACTTGAGGGAGGGAGATCAATTGGGAAGTTATTGAAATAGTGCAAATGACAGGTGATGAGAGCTGAATTAACATGGCAGCTGTAAGAATGGAAGGGATTAATGTTAGGGATGCTGTAAAGGTAGAACTAATAAGATTTAGCAAATAATTAGATATTAGGGATTTGGCAGAGTGAAGAGATGAGTTAATTATAAAGTTACTAGCCTGGATACCAGGAAAGGTGGGGTGCCCTGGGAAGAGGAGTAATTGAGGTGGGGAGAAGATGACGGGTTCTGTTTGGGACATAATGAGTTCAAAATGCCCATGGAACATCTTTATAGAGATGTCCAGCCAACAATTAGTGATGCAGGCTGGAGGTGAAAACAGGTCCCTCTTCTAACTAAGACTCCAGAGTCACTTAGCTCTCAGTGTCTAGATTCCTCTGTCAACATTCCAAGCTAAGGGTCAATTTGGATTTTTGGTCACATAGCTTGGGGGAGACATGCAGGAAAACATCCTTAAATGGTGACTTGATAAGTGGAAACAAAAGGAGAATTAATTCTTAAATGCAGAAAAATGTTGCTTCTCACAAAATCAGCAAAGTCAGGTCACCAGATAGAATGGTTCCTATCATTCCCTATTCTACCTCCTGACGTCTGTATTCCCACAGAAACAAGGTGTGGAGGGGTTGTGGTATACTAAACCAAATCTGCTTGTGTTTTTAGAAAGGCATGTTTAAACCAGCTGTTTAATCCAAAACGAACAACACTCAGACAGCCTGGTGCAGTGGAAAGCTCTCAGGACTTGAAGCAAGAAAACCTAAGAATAAGTTCTAACTTCCTCATATACCACCTCTAGGACTTTGGACAAGACACTCAGAAATGTAGAGCCTCAATTTCCTCATCTGCAAAATGGGAATAATCACATTTGAACTGAACACCTCATGATTTCATTGGCAATGTTTAAATATGAGTTATTATTATTCTTTATTCTCAAGTCATTGCCCTCATTCTCCTAACATATAACTAGACCTCATAGGGCAGAGCCCAAGGCACATTTAGTAGGGAATATGCCTATTTTTGGGCATAGGTCCTATCTTCTCTGCTTCAGAATGGTATGGTCCCAGTGCATAACTGAGCTCACCAAACTTGAGAGAATAGCCCATGTTTGGGATTTTCAAATGAAACCCCAAAGCAAATCGAAGTTGTACCTACTTTGTGATTTCATTGCTGCATTTTAACTATTCTACTATTTGAAATTATTTCCAAGATAGAGTGAATACACAATAAATTATTCTGACTTACGAAACATAAACTTTAATTCTTTCTTGCCAAAAATTACATTAAGCTGAACTCCTCCCACTCCCCTCTCCAAACTTTGCAACCCTTGAAAGTCTTTGGCTGCATTTAGTTATTTCACTCCAATGATCTAACCAGCAAAGAGACCATGGCATTCTCTATATATATTTATACATATGGGGGGTACATGTATGCACATTTATTATGTGAGAGTATATGCCAATGGGATATTGATTCTCAGTGACAGTAATGGGGTGAAAGTCATATCTTTATTTATTCCATATTTAGCATTTGAATGGCGATGACAAATTTAAAAGTAGCCCATTCCAAATATCATTTTTTTTCTTTTCAGAGCTCCCAATTGACATTGAGGTAAGTTCTTTAATTTTAGCATCTACTTCTTGGGTGTCAACTGTACTGTATTAACTCATCCAAGCAAGTTAGCTACCATTAAGTGTACTGAAATGTCTAGTTCTGTGCCTTTGATGTAATAGGTATTCAAGAAATGTCGGTTGAATGAATGCACACATGAATTAATGAATGAGTAGATGGATGAAGTAGAAATATGCTGCTGGTGCAGCACCTTGAGTGTCAATAGCAGACCTCTCTTTCTCAAGAAACAGTAGGCTAAAATGGGAAAACCCTGGAGCCATGAGAAATGACAAATATGAAGAACTTGGGAAGACACGTGAACAAATACAGAGTGAAGTAAGTAAAAATGCAAGATAATGGCAATCACATAAAGGAAAACAACATTGAAAGACATCAAAATTCTCATCAATGTAGTGACCAATTTTGACTTCATAGGCTTGGCTGTAAAGCATGTCTCCATGCTCTTGGCATGGAACTAATTCACTAAAGGTAAAGAAGTAAGTATAGATTGTCACACATGGCTAATATGTCAGTTTGTTTTGCTTAACTATACTTAAAGGGAGAGTCCATTTGTTTTATTTTATAATAATGCTTTGTTTTTCTTTTTTTCCCCAATAAGTGAGAAGGAGGGAAAATAATTTTTAATTAAAAAAATAAAATTTTAGGGGCAGTTAGGTCACACAGTGGATAGAGCAACGGCCCTGAAGTCAGGAGGACCTGAGTTCAAATCCGATCTCAGACCAAGACCTTGACACTTATTAGCTGTGTGACCATTGGACAAGTCACTTAACCCCAATTGCTTAAAAATAAAATAAAATAAAATTTTAAAGTAAAAAGTAAAAGGATGGGTGTCATTGGAAAGTAATAGCAATTTTTAAATGTAGTAATAAAATATTCATTTTTAGATAAAGAAAAATAATTGGACATCAAGTAAAGTTACTTTGGGTCAAACTCCAGCCTAATTACTTAAAAGTTGTATAACCTCAGGCAAGCCACTTAACCTAGCTGAGCCTCAGTTTCTTCATGTGTAAAATGGGGTTAGCAATACTTCTACCTATTTCACAGCAATATTGTGAGGACCAAATAAGGAAATACAATGTGTTTTATAATTTTAAAGCACTGCACGTATATATACATGAATTATTGCTATGACTCACAGAATAGTTATTACTATAACAGTGATATCATCATGACTCACAGAATCTTTGAGCTGATAGGGAACTAGGAGGCCATCAGAGTCCAAACTGCACATGAGCAAGAGTCCCCTGTTGTATTCTATTCTAAGAAGTGATCATCTGAGGAACCTACTACACCTACTAAAAAGGTCATGATTTTTCAATGAATTATAATGAAAGGGCATGTTAATTCTCTACTTGGTGCCCAGCCCTGGCCATATAAGGAGACTTACTCCAATCAGCAAGGCCTCTATAGTTTTGACATATTGTACTACTGGTAGGGAAAAAAAAAATCAAATCTGTATATATGAGAGGTATATCTTGCTCAGTTAAAAATGTTACAATCCTGGGAGAGGAGTTAGTTATAAGCCCCTATAGCATTTTGGTCTCAAACTAGGACTCAAATACACTTCTCTAATGCCCAGTTGATGGTGAGTGATACTGGTCTTCCTTGAAAAAAATAATCCAGGAGCAATAATATTAGATTTCATTGACTTGTGAAGCAATTGTAGCAAACCCACCAAGCCATTTGGTTGTGATTTATATTGAGTCAGAGAGGAATGACATCTGGGATGTCTGATTTATTCACTAGTAAAATGCTGGCTGAACCTAAAATAAGAAAATAGAGATTTATGTAACAGATTGCAGAGCGTTAATTTAAGAATGGTTAGGAAACAAGCAGACACTATACGGCTTTGCTATGCTTGGAATCACATACTGCAAGTTAACATTACCTTTCTCAAATGACTAAGCCACATGTAGGACATTATTCTTTCCAGTTCAACTAGAGCATTATTCTCTCAACATTCAGTGCTTGACCCTCCTCAGAGTGACTATTTCATGCCCAAATAAGTCCTGGAATCCTATTACATGTTAACTGCCATCAGGAAATGTGAAGCCATTCTAGGAAATCCAGGACGATCCAGTTAGCAGAAGGCAGACTAGTAGGACTCTGAAACACATCATTTAAGATATCTCATAAGCATTCTCATGTCCGAGGACATGAAATGATGGGTTTCAAAGGGTTAATTAAGGAATTTTATATCCAGTTCTGTCCTTTCTGCTGACGTACAACATAAAGTCATTAACAACCAGGGTTCCTGCTCAGAGGCCAACCTTTACCATTTTCTATGACATAATCAGTATCCCCATCAGTGTTCTTGACAGGCGGAAAAACCACACCATTTAAAAGGACAATGTAAGCACGTGCATACAATTTGCACCTTCAATGGCAAAGAAAATAAGATTCTGGCCCACTCTTTTGTTCTTTTTCATTTTCCCCACACATTAAATGCATTGCATTGAAAGATCCTTCCTGCTGTATGAGCTTTGGCAAACAATGTTCATCCTTTAAACTGGCATGTCTCTGACGAGTCACTTGAACTAGCAAACACTGATGGAAGCTCATCTCTAGAAACACCAGTAAGACAGCTATAGTGTTTCCATTTTACTCTTTTGATTTGGCCCCAGTTAGCATATATCACATGAAACTAGCCTTAGCTCTATTCTGTCTTCTTTATCTAGGCAAGGTAAGGACAAAATTGTGAAGGAGCTGTGCTTTTTCCTTAGGTAATTTTCTACATTTTTTTTCAACACTCTTCATTGTCCATACCCCATATACTTTGTGTTGCCATGCTACCTGTCCCCTGGCTACCAATCACCCAGTGCTAATGCCAATGGAACTCAATGAGGATCCCATTACATCATCTCATCTACTCATGCTCTTCCACGCTCTGGACTTTTTTCTTCCTTCTATCAAAAACTTTCTCTTGGTTTTCCCTTTTCTCTTCCTTCCTGTTAGGTATCTCCTTTGGAAAGGATCTTATAGAATACTAGAAAATTCCAGGAGGTCAAGAAATATATCTTATTCTTTGTTCAAGAAGAATATGTATAGCTGTGTGACCCTGGGCAAGTCACTTAACCCCAATTGCCTAAAAAAAAAAAATGTAAAGGGGAAAACATATATAGCATTGAATATCATGAAAATATTCACCTGTGTGGAAAAATACAACCCTGAGGAGGGAAGCATGGTGGAGGATATATGACTGAAGATCAAAAGAAAAACAGAGGTTATATCATGCTAAGACTATATTACAAACCACCTGATCAGAAGAAGGAAATGGATAATGAATTCCTGTTACGAATAAGGGCTACTATTTTGGAAAGATTCTGACTAATAAGGTCACTTGGCCGATGAAGAGGCAATGATGGAGAACTTGGAAAGCAGTGGTCAGTCAACAAGCCTTTTTTTTCCTTAATAGTATTTTATTTTTTCCCAATTACACGTAAAGATAGTTTTCAATATTCATTTTTTCTAAAATTTTGAGTTCCAAATTTTTCTCCCTCCCTTCCTCCTCTCCCTCCTCTCCAAGACAGCAAGCAATCTGATATAGGTTATACATGTACAATCATGTTAAAGCTCTTTGACATTAGTCATATTGTGAAAGAAGAATCAGAACAAAAGGGGAAAACCACAAGAAAGAAAAAAACAAAAAAGTGAAAATAATATGCTTTGATCTGTGTTCAGACCTCATAGTTCTTTCTCTGGATATGGATAGCATTTTCCCTCTTGAATCTTTTGCAATTGTCTTGGATCATTGTATTGCTGAGAAGAGCTAAGTCTATCATAGTTAATTGTTGCACAGTGTTGCTGTTGCTGTGCACTATATTCTAATTCTGCTCACTTTACTCAGCATCAGTTCATGTAAGTCTATCCAGCATTTTCTGAAATCTGCCTGCTCATCATTTCTTATAGCACAATAGTATCCCATTACATTCACATACCACAACTTGCTCAACCATTCCCCAATTGACGGGCATCCCCTCAATTTCAAATTCTTTGCCACTATCAACAAGCCTTTTTAAGCACTTAAGTCTATGCTGAGCACTATACTAAGCTCTAGAGATAGAAAGAAAGGCAAAAGCTTTGTCTTTTCCCTCAAGGACTTCACATTTTAATGGGTAAGACAGCATTAAAAAGTTGTACATACAAGATACAAACAAGGCAAAGGCAGAGTGATCTCAGAGGGAAGTCATGAACGGTGGCAGAGATTGAGAAAGCTCTCTTGTAGAAGGTAGGATTTGAGCTGCCTTGAAGAAAGCCAGGAGTCTAGTGAAGATGGAGAACATTCCATGCCGGGGGACACCAATGAAAAGGCAAGGAATGAGATAGAAGATGGAGTGTCCTGTGGAAAGGAATAGTAACAAGTCTAGGGTGGTAGGATATTAGAGTGTGTGGAGAGATGTAAGAAGACTAGAAATGGAGGAAAGGGCCAAGGTGTGAATGGCTTCAACAACTAAGCAGATGATTTTTTTTATTTAATTCTGAAGGTAATAGAGAACCACTGGAATTTACTGAGGATGATGTTGACATGGTCAGAATCCACTTTCAGTTCATGACAGATAAGGACACCAGACATATGCCAATGATTTCAACGGAGATTTCAAAAAAAGCCAGGGATATGATAGGTAAAACATTCCATGACCCTAGGATTCTAGGGTCTAAGACCCTAAAAAGGAAGTCAGTATAAAAGGAAAGGGAAGCTCTCTGAGAGTTCAACTCTGACTAGCCAGTTACAACTTATTCAGATAAGGATAGAAAAAGGAGAAGTCTACAGAAACTGATGCAGCTCCTAAGGCATCTAATTAACTCAGATTGGAAAAGGACATGGACAAGAGATAAGTTGTCATTTGAGAGATGAGGAATTTAAATTTCCATAGAAATTAAATCCCAGTGACTTACCCAAAGTTACATAGCCATTTTATGTAAGAGATGGGACTTGAACCCAGATCCCTCCTGACAGAATCTAGAGCTTTTTTCCACCCCATTCTTCTTTGAGAACATAGTAAGAGAAGTAAGTCATGGTCACTACAAGACAGTTTAGGATCTTGAAACATACCAAATTAAGTTAATTTCCTTTTTTGTGGGGTTCCTAGTCTAGTAGATCAGGGAAACAATGAACACCATCTATCTGGATGTCAGGAAAACACTGACAATATCTCTCATGCCATCATCAGGAAAGGGGTATTAGAAACATTCTCCACACCATACTACCAGTAAGCTTTGAGTTTGAATCCTATCTCTGCTACTTACTGGCCCTGGACAACCTGTTTGCTTCGGTTTTCATCTGTAAAATGAAAGAGTTAGACACCACGGCTGCTCAGGTCCCTTCCAACTCGGTCTATGATCCTCTAAATTGCAAAATGTCAGATTTAGACTCAATGTAAGAAAAACTATATAATAATTAGTCCTGTTCAAAATGAGCAACGAGGTAGTGAAGTCCCTTTGACTGCAGACTTTGAAGTAGAAACTGGGTGGCTCCTCACAAAGGGTGTTGTCTAGAGGTTTATTTTTCAGGTAGGGATGGGACCAGATATCTCCTGAGATTTTTTGCAACTCTGATTCTGTAAGTATAGTGAGGCCAAGTGCACACTATAGAATTGACAGGAATTAGACTCCCTAGCTGGGGCCCATCTTTAACCACATAACCTTGCTAATCTGCAAAGCAAGGCATTGCCTAGGCATCATGCTGCAGAACGGTAGGGGGTGGGAGGAAGCAGGTCATGGCATCTCTGCGCATTTGCACTAGCTCTCTCCTCACACTTCATTCTTGGGCCCCATCACCCCAGAATAAAACATAAAGCTATTTCTGAAAGAAAGCTAATCTTTTTTTCCTAGTGAGTGTTTTCTGAGGCCTGGAAAGGGTCTTAGTGTCTTCTATCAATCCATTCAGGGCAAACATCTCTTCACTCTTCTATGTCAGTCCCTGAGGATTTCCCCTCTGCCAGTACTTCAGTTGGCTTTCTTTCGGAAAGACTGTTCCAGCCTCCTCCTGCCTAAGTCATCTAGTAAGGCATTCAAGAGCATATCCAGGGGATGAAAAACATTTTTCACCAGCCCAGAACAGCTTCTACAAAACAGAATAGATACCTGGGCCATTTGGCCAAGTAGCAGTCTCACGTGTTTTATGCTTATAAACATCCCTATCTTCACCCAGGATACCATCTTTTAAAAATTATTATAATTCCCTCTTTTCTCCTCTGAAAGCTGACAAGTTGTGCCAGGTATTTCCTTCTCTCTTGGATACCAAAATAAAGTCTCTCCAAAACTTCTGGCTTTTGACTTATACGCCAAGATATAAGTGCCAACCTATGAGTCACTATGCTAAAAGCTATGCCTCAGGGAGGTGGTTTTCATTTCAGGAACTTGGGATAGCTTCCTGGAGACTAAACACTGTGGCATCAATAAACAGGGCAGAAAGAAAGCAGTAATAAAAAAGGAATTTCAACATGTAAATCTCAGTTTCAGTGAATATATTAACTAAGCATGTGTGAATGCAAGGTTCAAGGCAAAAGATTTGCCATTGTACCAGTACACATTTCCAAAAATATTTTGTTTGGAGGCAACCAAACTTATGGGCAAAAAGGAACTGTGTGCTGTGGTCAAAACAGGTAGGATGAAAAAGACCTAGAACATATAGCTTTTGTTATAGCCAAAACAGTTCTCAGAGAGCATGTGCTTATCTCTTTCTTCTTTAAGGCTGTGCTGAAAATGTTTAACAACCAGATTTCCAGAAAAAAAAAGGTATACACCATACATTTATGTTTAATCTGCATTATTAACTTTCTCTGTATCACCTTTTTTTAAAAAATATTTCCCAATTACAATTTAATATGGTTCAAGCTACATTCAAGAGTGTTTTTTTTTTTCTTTTTGGCTTTTGGGTGAGGCAATTGGGGTTCTGTATCAATTTTTTAAGTCTAGAAATCAACAATACAATAAATCTAGCCCTTATTTGTAATAATTGCCTATTTCTGAGGTTTTAATGCTCACATTGAAAATTTAAGTAATAGGCTTTTGAAAGCTGGTATGAGTTGGCTCCAGCACAACCCTGTGGCTAGTTCCTACCCTAGGACCATGATGTCATCACATCTATCTGTCTAATAAAGCTCAGGAGTTTGCTTTTAATATCCCCTTACCCAAAAAGTCTCTCTGTCCACCTACTCTACCAATCCTACCTTTAATTCTGTCATCTCAACTGAACAATATGAGGGACTTTCATCCTTCCCAGGAGACTTGACCATTTCCTAAAAAAAAAAAAAAAAAAAAAAAAAAAAAAAAAACCAGCTTCTTAAAGGTGGTTGGAGAGACAGGAAAATGACATCTGTTCTTGGATCATTTTAAACCCGGAAAGAGTCAGGGGACCCAAGAGAAATCTGTGCTTGTGGGAGTAGTATTTTTTTTGGTAAATCAGACCTCTTTCTCTTCGCCTTTTGCTTTTCAGTCTCAATTTCTTCTTGTACTTGCCATTTGAGCTGAAGTAACACACATACACACACACACACACACACACACACACACACACTGGTTGGTCTTTTCATCCCAAGTGGGGCCATCTCCAGTCATTTTGATCTATATCTTCCCACTGGACCCAGATGGCTCCGGAGGAGAAAGTGAGGCTGGGGATTTTGCACAGCCCTCCCTCACTTAAATCCAATTCATTTGCAAGACATGGCATCACCTTCCTGATGTCATGGTCCTCTTTGAGAACAAAGGACAAACAATAACAACAATAACAACAATAACTCATCCCAAGTAATAAACATTTCTATATCTGTCTTGCAATTTTCCAAAGGATTTTCTTCACAACAATTTTATAAGGTAGGCTGTGAAAGCCCCATTTTACAAAAGGGGAAACCTTAGAATCAGAGAGATGAAGTTACTCTCTGAGAGTCAAAGAACAAGTTAAATCCCAGATCTGGAATTCAAACTCAGGACTTTGGATTCCAAGACCAAACTCTTACTTTTGCTTCCTAATAGAAGCTTGTTCAGAAGTTTGAAAGTCAGTTAGACTCATAGGAGTTGTCTCCTAATCAGAGGGAATGCAGAAAAAAATGGGGTTGTCTCCAGCAAGCCTAGGAGAATATCACATTTCTGTTTTATTAATAAGTAATAATAATAACAATAGCAAGCAATTATACAGTCCATACTATTTGCCAGGTACTATGCTAAGCATTTTACAAATATGATCTCATTTGATCCTCACAATAATCCTGGGAGGTAGGTGCTATTATTATCCCCATTTTACAAGTGAGGATACTGACATGAATATAGGTCAAGTATTAATTGATTTAGCAAAAAAAAATCCCTCTTGAAGTGATAGTCTATCAATACTTTCTATACCATTTATGTCCTCCAGATCTACCCAGTGCCTTTTATATTGATCCTCACATACCTTTAGCCAAGAATTATACTTGCCATTTTATTCCTTCTCCCACTGATGATTTGCTCCCAGAATCTCCAAGCTGAGGAAGAACAGAGTTTCCATGCTTTATTTTCAGACTTTGCCACCATATTCATGTACTTTGCCCCCTTTTAACTTCTCTTTCATGCATTCTTTCCCCATCAAGTTCTTTGAGATCAAGGACTGTCTTTTTGCTTATGTCCTCAGCACTTAGTACAGTGCCTACCACTGACAGTTCTCAAACCTGTCAGTGAGTTAGGGGGATGTCTACCACAAGCATGTGAAGACTTTGCCTAGCATAATGGGCAGATGAGAACAATTTGTTCCAGCATCCATGCAGATAGATGAAGTAGGCACTGTGGAGCACTTAGAGCTTGGTCAGGCATTGAAGATGCCAAGGTCATCCACTGCATCCCAGACCACCACCAGTTGTCTTGATCTCTGTCCTGCCACTAGGCTTCAATATGACTCAGAAAGAGAGTGAGGCTGATGACTTTACACAATTCTGCCTCACTTAAATCTGATTCACATGCAAGTTGAGACATCACCTGTGATGTCATTGGTCGTCTTTGAAAATGAAGTACAAACAACAGTACATATAAGTGCTTAATAAATGCTTGTTGACTTAGCTACTCAGGTTGATTTGTTTTATAAAATTGGAAGGGACCTATGAGATTATCTAGTCTAATCATGTTATTTGCAGATGAGTAAAATATAATAATATTTTCAGGAGAAGAAGAGATAGAGATTGATTCAGGGAAAAAAGAGCAATCCAGATGTCAATTTTTATCATCCTAACTGGTAGCAAGTTTAAAGGAAAGGGGGTACGAGAACATAAGAGAACATAACTTATTAAGGGCATAGATTTTGTTGTTGTTTAAGTGAGTAGTTTTGGTTTTCACTATTTTTTTTGATGAATGTATTAACATCTTAGAAATTTTAGCTAAGTTGACAGAGATAATTCTTTTGGAGGTACATAATATTTGAATCATCTGTTACCCAATAAGGAGAACAGAGAGGGAAATAACATTTGTTTCTTTTATCATTTAAAGACTGAAAAGACTGAACAGTCCCAAGGGAAATATATCCACAAAATCTATATCACATTTTAAAGATTATCAAAAATCACTCCTGTCCACTTATAATCTTCCTCCCATCTTTTGGGAGGCACCATGGTTTATACTGAAAATGTACTGGGCTGGGCATCAGAAAGACCTTAGTTTTAGTCTTATATGTTATTGTGGAACCATCACTGGGTTTGGAATCAAAGAACCAGAGTTCAGATCCTGGTCCTACTATTTCCTATCTGTGTGACCTTGTAAAGTCACTTCACCAGCAAAAGTTTCAGTTTCCTTCCATCTAAAGTGAGGGGCTTGGTCTAGATGACCTGTAAGATTCATTCCAGAATTTATTCCATGATCCAAAGATCCTGGATTACTAAAAACAATTACTAGCTTTATGAACCTGGTCCACTCCCAAAGAGAATTGCCCTCTTTGGACTCTCAGTTTTCATAGCTATAATATAAAAAGATTGGACATGAGTATCCACAAAGTTCATTCTATCTCTAACGGTTCACGGACCCATTTAACAAATCCTAGTTACTAAGTGCTTGCACACTGGAATCTGACCCGGCAATTAGAAAGTCATTGGTAAATATGACCACAGGCTCTGCAAAACATTTTGAAGATCATCATGTGTTGGTAGTTCGCAGCCTAGTAAGAACAGTTCTTTTCATGTAATACCCTGCTTCACCTAATACTGCACACACACACACACATACACACAAAGAATAAGAAGAAAAAGAAGAAAGAAAGAAAGAAAGAAAGAAAGAAAGAAAGAAAGAAAGAAAG
>NW_020948910.1:5563690-5563809 GCF_900497805.2 Vombatus ursinus | reverse complement strand
AAGAAAGAAAGAAAGAAAGAAAGAAAGAAAGAAAGAAAGAAAGAAAGAAAGAAAGAAAGAAAGAAAGAAAGAAAGAAAGGAAGGAAGGAAGGAAGGAAGGAAGGAAGGAAGGAAGGAAG
>NW_020948910.1:5494764-5563590 GCF_900497805.2 Vombatus ursinus | reverse complement strand
AAAGAAAGAAAAGAAAGAAAGAAAAGAAAGAAAAAAGGAAGTCCAGCAAAGCCTTCTTTAAAATTTGGCCCAGAGTCATTTAAGTGGGTTGAAATGAATAGCAGAAAACATGTGATTGTAATTCATCTCATCTGGTCGTTACCTACAGTGCAGATGCATGCATTTTGTGAACATTGCTACATCTCTTCCATTCCTCTTTCACCACATCCCCTGACCTCTCCATTGCGCTGGAGGTCCTGAAATTCTCCTTCTCTGCAAGTCATAAAGAATGTCTGTTCTCCTGATGTTATATAGTCCTGTGCCTTTTGTAAGACCAAACAGCAACAGATAAAACATTTTAAAGCTCCAAGACAAAATAATTGGTAGAAAGATAATCTGGGATTGAATCTTAACATTTCCATCAATTTTCCCCAGAGAGTTATTCTCCAAATCCACTTCCCACAACCTCTAGGCATATCTCTTCCCTCTGATACTCATCCTTCTCCTGGATGCACTCCTGTCTCTCTAGGCTTTCTCTACCATGCCATAGAAACTTCTTCTCCCCAGAAGCTCACTCCCAGCTGAACTTCACACACTGGAAGTACCCTTCACTTCTTCGGCCTCTCCCTTTGAATCGATGGTTCATCCCAGAACCTCCATTTGAGGAGGACCAGGCCAAACATGTCTTAACTTCCTCTCCGGGTCACACTCCTCACTCTCTAAACTTTCTTTGTCAAGAGACTTTTTCTCTATGCCAAACTTTCATCCCATGCTCCCCAAGCTTCCCCCTCCCCCACACACTTCTCAGCTTCCTCTTATGTCTTGTCTCTTTCTGTTAAAATATAAGCTCCTTGAGGACAGGAACTGTCTTACTGCTTGTGTTCATATCACCAGCAATTAACACAACATTTGGCACATAGTAAGGGTGTAAATTCTTGTTGACTGACTGGCTGACATCTGTGACTGTACTTCATTCCTTTTGCCATAGAATTATTCATTACTACAGATATTTATTCCAATCAATACTAGCCCTTGTTTTACATGGGCAGTATTTATAAGACTGTGGGAATAAACCCAAGGAAGGACCTTAGAGATCATCTATGGCAAATCTCTCTTTTCATAGATCAGGAAACTCAGGCCCAGATAGGGGAAATGACTTGCCAAAATCATTTAAATTTTAAGTAGTGGTTCAAGATTTGAATCCACTTCTTTTGACTCTAAATCAGTACTCCTTCCACTACAACATGCTTCGTCTCCCAGAGAGGTGACAATTTAAATGGAGAATTTTTCTATTATCACTAAATTGGATTATCAGCTAGTCCCAGACTTTTGCATCACGGGATAGATCAGTCTACATCCTAGTTTCTCCAATTTGTGATATGTCCAGAGAATTTAAGTACTTTTTTCTAGGCCATAATTATTCCCAATTCAAATTCTGACCCCAAGGTTCAGTTCAGGACCCTCTTCCTCCATGAAGTTCTTCTTGACTACTTCTGTCCCATTGTACCATTGATTTCTACAGCATTTGCTGTCTGTGCTGTACAAGAGAGCCAAACTCAGAGTTGGGAAGATGGGGGTTTCAGGCCAGCCTCTGATACATAGTGTCTTTATGACCCTCGTCAAGTCCTTCAACTTCTCACTGCTCCTAAGCAATTCTCAGATTCCATGTTTCAGAGAAGGTATTGACCTTCTTTGGTAGAGGAGTCCTTCACCAGAAACTATACTGATGAAATTACAGGTCCATTGAAAACATGAAGGAAAACTAATCTGTATTACTACTGTCTTCCCAGTTATACTGTAAGCTTCTCAAAGTCAGAGAATCATGTCTTACGCTTCTTCAGGGGCAGCTAGGTAGGGTAGTAGATAGAGGCTGGGCCTAGAGTCAGGAAGATCTGAGTTCAAATCCAGCCTCAGGCACTTCCTAGCCAAGTGAACCTGGGCTAGTTGCTTAACTTCTGCCTACCTCAGTTTCCTCGGATATAAAATGAGGATAATAATAGCACCCACCTCACAGGGCTGTTACAAGTATGAAATGACATGATGTTTGTGAAAGGTTTAGCATAGTACCTAGCATATAGTAAATGCTTTATGACTGGTTATCCCTTATCTTCTCCTTATTTCTTCTCTATCTACCACAGTGCCTAGCTTAATAGTGAGTACACTTCAGGATGCCAGGCAATACTTGTGATTGCAGAATACTCCTCTTCACAAATTCTTTATCCCAAGAAATGTGACTTACTGGTTGTTGCCTGTATAAGTCATAGATAACATTCCTCCTCTTCTTTGTGCAGGCTATCCCTATTCTTCTGGTTTTCCTTTCCCTGCTCTCCTTGCTGTCTGGACTCTTCCTATCTGGATGCCATGCTTCAGAAGCCTTCTCATCTCAAGAGTTTCCTTTAGTACTTGTAGCCTTCTCACCCTCAGATATCCCTGAGGCTCCCTTTGCCCGTTGGTGAGTTTCCCATAGGGTTCATTTTGGAGAGGGATCCAAATTGGCTCTGCTTCAGATTCTCCCAACTTTGATATCCTACTCCTACATGTGTACTCACCTCTTTCTGTGACCTCTAACCCCTAACCCCTCTTTTCAGTTTTCTTGTTATCTTTCCCTTGCACAAGTGACCTCCTTTTGAGGTCAAGTGCTATGTTTCTTTTTACTTATATTTGTGTCTCCACTACTGAACATTTTGCATAGTAAGTGCTTGGCGATTGACTAACTGACCTCAACTCTGCCTCTTGAAAGACCTAATTCTCTTCAAAGTTCAACTTAAGTGTCATCTTCTATACTTTGTCATCCCAAAACAGCCAGGAGTGTCTCTGGACACTTACTGGCTCAGGACTCACTCTCCTTGACTGCACTGTACTGACAGATCAATATCCCAGAACAAGGCCAACTACTTTTCCCCTTAGGGTTCTAAGGAAGTTTCTTTAACACTATTAATGAGATCCCATCTAGTGTATTCCCCCAAGATCAATCACTCAGTAATATTTCCCCAATAACGATTGCCTCAATATCAATTGAGCAGTTATCAACCCCTTAATATCATCTAATCAGTGATTACTGTCCTCATATCATATCAATTAGTTGATCTCTCCTCAATATCAATTAACAAATTAGTATCAATTAACTTTTGCAAAGAGATATTTACTGAGAAGCTAAAGTAATAACCAAAGTACAGAAACCTCTAAAACTAAGAGCCCACTTTCCTCTAATGCCTCAGATGCTATGAAAAGCAGACACAAACTTAGATTGATGGTAACCATTATTCCATTTATCAAGTCCACTTCTGATTGGGGGATAACCAACGGACAAGTTTCTTGCTTTTCAAGACATGATGTCTATGGGGCTGGGTTGATTCACCGCTGGACTAGATAAAGTAAGTCATTCCTCAAAGTTGGCTTCTTGCCAAGGTTGTCTGCTATGCACACTTTGTTATGAACTACAGTTGGTGGTCCTTCTCATCTTTCAAAACTCACCTTTCAAAACTTACAATGTCACGATCTGGTGTGTTCCGTCTCTAACATTCCTTCAACTATGAAACACAACCAGGATAGAAGAAACTTAGCTGCTACGCATTCATGGCCACATGGTGGCTGAGGTGGGGACATAAGGCAACTGTTGGCCATGCTTGCTGCTAATAATTTTGCTATGTTTCTCGTCAAATGGAGGTCCACACTACTTCTTTCATCTCACTCAAACCCTACCTGGGAGAAAGATTAATTTATCAGTTCAGGCCCTTAATGCACACTCAGTTCTGGTACAATAACAATTAAAAAGCTTTTTGTCATCATAAAATGAAGAGTAGGGAGACCTGAATCCAAGAAAGGTCTTCTCCAACACACACATGCGTGCACGTGCATGCAGGCCAAGACCAGGCCTCAGCAAACCTGGAGCAGGCCTCAGAGGACTGAATCAAGTGCAACTGTAGCAGTTTCCAGGCTTCTCAACCCACAAAAGCCAAAGACAACTCAGAGAATCGATAGAAAAGGTCTGTGACTACAGTGAGAGAGAAGCTCAGCCCCAGTCCCAGTCCCAGTCCCAGCGCAGTCCTGGGGTGGTTGCTTTCAGAGTTGTTGGCCCACAGACAGTGGGAGATCAAGCAGCTGATCAGAAGGGGTTTGTATGGATCTCTTTGCTGGTGCTGAGACAGGATTCTCCTGCTTTGCCTGTGCTTACATCTGTGTCACAGTTCTGGGTGGTGGTCCTGAGGCGAGGAGGAGCACTGGCATGGTGGAGCTTGTAGTGGCAGTGGAGAGGGAATCCTCCTCACATTTCCAAAGCAGAAAAGAGTGCTTGTGGTCACTCATAGGCCAGAGTACAGGCCAGGAAGGGAGTAAACACCCCACCCTTGATTCTACCACCTTGAAAGAACTGAAAATCTACAGGTCCCTAGAAGTATTTCTGAAAATAACTGCACAAAACCCCTGAAGTTTGGGACAGTACATTATCCACACTGGAAGCAGACTGCTACCTTAACAAAGAGTTTGTAACTCAAGTAATTGGCTGGGATCATGAGTAAGCAGCGCAAAAAGAGTCAGACCATAGAATCTTACTTTGGTGACAAAGAAGATCAAAACATACAACCAGAAGAAGACAACAAAGTCAAAGCTCCTACATCCAAAGCCTCCAAGAAAAATATAAATTGGTCCCAGGCCATGGAAGAGCTCAAAAAGGATTTTGAGAAACAAGTAAGAGAAGTAGAGGAAAAACTGAGTGATGCAAGAAAATCATGAAAAACAAGTCAACAGCTTACTAAAGGAGACCCAAAAATACTAAAGAAAATAACACCTTAAAAACTAGCCTAACCCAAATGGCAAAAAAGGAGAAAAATGCCCTAAAAAGCAAAATTGGCCAAATGGAAAAGGAAGTCAAAAAGCTCACTTAAGAAAATACTTCCTTAAAAATTAGAATGGAGCAAATGGAAGCTAGTGACTTTATGATAAATCAAGATATTGTAAAACAAAATGAAAAGAATGAAAAAATAGAAGACAATTTGAAATATCTCATTGGAAAAACAACTGACCTGGAAAAATAGATCCAGGAGAGATCTTTAAAAATTATTGGACTATCTGAAAGCCATCATCAAAAAAGAGCTTAGACATCTTCTTTCAAGAAATTATCGAGGAAAACTGCCCTGATATTTTAGAACCAGAGGGCAAAATAGAAATTGAAAGAATCCATCAATCGCCTCCTGAAAGAGATCCCCTAAAGGAAAACTCCTAGGAATATTGTAGGCAAATTCCAGTGTGCCCAAGTCAAGGAGAAAATATTGCAAGCAGACAGAAAGAAACAATTCAGGTATTATGGAAGCACAATCAGAATAACACAAGATTTAGCAGTTTCTATACTAAAGGACCAGAGGGCTTGGAATATAATATTCTCATGGTCAAAGGAAATAGGATTACAGCCAAGAATCACTTACCCAGCAAAACTGAGTATAATCCTTCGGAGGAAAAATGAATATTCAGTAAAATAGAGGACTTTCAAGCATTTGTGATGAAAAGACCAGAGCTGAATACAAAATTAGACTTTCAAATACAAGACTCAAGAGAAGTATGAAGAGGTAAACAGGAAAAAGAAATCATAAGGGACTTATTAAGGTTGAACTATTTACATTCCTACGTGGAAAGATGATATTTGTAACTCATGAGACCATTGTCAGTATTAGGGTAGTTGGAGGGGAAAAAATTATATGGATAGATAGATTAGATAGATAGATAGATAGGTAAGTAGGTAGGTAGATAGATAGAGGGCACAGGGTGAGTTAAAGATGAAGGGGTGATATCTGGAGAATAAAATTAAGGGGTGAGAGAGGATTATACTGGGAGGAGAAAGGGAGAAGTTGAATGGGGTAAATTATCTCATATAATACAGACAAGGAAAGGCTTTTACAGTGGAGGGGAAGTGTGGGAAGGTGAGAGGGAATGAGTGAATCTTACTCTCATCAGATTTGGCTTAAAGAGGGAATACCATACACAATTGAGTATGGAAATTTATCTTACCTTATGGGAAAATAGGGGGGAAGGGAATAAGAGAGTGGGGGGGGATGATAAAGGATTGGGGGAGAGGATAATCAGAAGCAAATACTTCTGAAGAGGGACAGGGGCAAAAGAGAGACTATAATAAACAGGGGCAGGATAGGATGAAGGGAAATATAGTTAGTTTTCCACAACATGACAACTATGGAAGTGTTTTGCATGACTATACATGTATAACCTGCATCGAGTTGCTTGCCTTCTCAATGAGGGTGGGTGAGGAGGGAGGAAGGGAGAAAATTTCGAACCCTAAGTTTTGAAAACAAATGTTAAAAATTGTTTTCACATGCAACTGGGAAATAAGATACACAGGCAATAGGGTATAGAAATCTATCCTGCCCTACAGGAAAATAGAAGGGGAAGGGGATAAGAGAAGGGGTGGGGCTAAAAGGGAGGGAAGATTAGGGGAAGGAATATTCAGAATGCATGCTGTCTTAAGGTAGGGGGAGGGACAAGATGGGGAGAAAATTTGGAACTCAAAATCTTGTGGAAGTGAATGTTGAAAACTAAAAATGAATAAATTAATTTAAAAAAACACAAAATCATAAAAAATGAGAACAGGATATTGTCTTTCTTTTTCTTAATTGTAACCCCAGCACTTAGCACAGTGCCTGGCACAGAGAAGATGGTTAGTAAATGTTTATTGAATTTTATTAAATGTAGAAATTCTTAGAATGAAATCAGTTTAGAAAGTGAAGATGAGCATATCGTTAACTTAGGGAGGAAAAACAAGATGATCTAGAAGGAATACCTACTCCTCTTTAAGAAGAGGCAATTTTTCACTTTTTCTTTGTATCCCCAGGGCCTAGCACAGTGTCTGGCACATAATGGACAATAAATGCTTATTGGCTTGAATTAATCTCAATTACTGAAAAATAATATATATATATATTTTTTTTTCTATGTAGACTGTATTTAACTTTAATGTACTGATACAGATATACCTTATATCCCCAATAGAATGTAAACTCCTTGAGGCAGAGGTTGTTTTTGCTTTTTTTGCTTTTTATCCCTACTATTATCATGGTAATTGCTTAATCACTGCTTGTTAATAGATTGCCTGGTGGACTAAAAAAAATAAATAAACAGAAGTTGGTATTCATTGCTTAAACTTTTCCAATTCAGAAGATGCTTTCCATAGAGTGAAAGCAGATGTGGCTCTTCATCCACTATGGAGATACAAATGCAAGGTTGCACTCTGAAACAAAGATGGGACTTGGAAACACTTGCTAGTTTATTGATAACATAGTCAGAGAAGTGTAGAAATGTTCAAACAGCAGTTCTTTGGCATTTGATAGCTTCAAGAACAACATTGAAGCATCATAAAACAGTCAGTGTTGCTAAATGTGAGAACATGACAGTCTGCCCCAGCTCCTGCTGAGGCCCTGTCTGCAGGCTTGGTATTTGGAAGAACTGTTTTCTGCATGTCAGAAAAGTTGACAGGAAGTGTCACCATAGGCTTTCCCCCCTTTCCAAGTTCTTCAACAAAATGCCTCCTGGCTATTTGGTACACGGTCTACATTGAAAAGTTAGCTTAAAATCTCATGCACCAGATAGTCAGATTGGTGTTTTAGAAGTTCAAGCCAAGCATCACTAAGAACTTCATGGCAACCAGTTCAAGGGATTCAAATTGATGACTTGTTGCCAGATAAAAAAAGGAACGAAGGAAGGAAGGAAGGAAGCAAGGAAGGAAGGAAGGAAGGAAAGGAAAAAGTAAAGGAAGAAAGGAAGAGAAAGAAAGAAAGATGGAGAAAGAGGAAGGAAAAAAGGAAGGAAGGAGGGAAGGAAAGAAGGAAGAAGTAAAGGAAGAAAAAGGAAAAGAAAGAAAGAATGAAAGAAAGAGGGAAAGAAAAAATTAAGAAAGAAGAAAAAGAGGCTGTAACAGAAAAAGGAGAGGAGGGAAAGAAGGAAGGGAGGGAGGAAGAAAAAGAAAGAAAAAATAAAGAAGTTATTTGCTGAGAATTTCAATAACCTGTTATCCCTTTAAAAATAAAAAACAAAAAAACCCTCACAAAAACAAGCCTATTAAAAAGCTTTCTAATGATGGTACTCCTCTATAAAACTCCAAACGTCCATCTAGCTTTCCAGTAAACCGATGGAGAAGCATTAGATAATCCCAAACAGCAGCAGTAAAGAAAGAAGAGGTATATATTCTGAAACAAGTTTCCATTAAATGGATGAAGTCATTGACTCTTGGGGGTTAAAGGATAGTCCTTGATTCCTGGCAAGCCTGTGTTTAAACCAAACTTGCAAGTCACTTCAGAAAGAATTATTGTCCTACAAAAATTTCATTAGCCTATAAAATTTTCACCAGTCTTGCCCCCCACAGAGCCAGTTTCAAAGAAAACTCTTATAATATCTATGTGTTATTATCATCAACACACATATCAAACTAATAGAGACCACATGTGCTGTGCTAAGAAGAGTGCACCAAGATGAGCTAAAAGTGAAAATTTCTACCCTCTGAGAGGTTGCATCCTAAAGCAAATGATAATCAGGTTTCAAAACAGGCCAAACAAACCGTACATGACAATAATTTTTTTTTTTTACTTTTTATTTCAGCACTAGGAAAAGGAAAGTGCATTTGACTCAGAATCAGGAGACCTAGATATTGGCACAACACTGGCTGTGTAACTTTGGGAAAGTCTTTTCATCTCTGAGTCTCAGTTTCCTTACTTGTAAAATGAAGCAGTTTGACTAGATCGTTAGTTCTTAACCCTTTTTGTTTCATCATTCCCTTTGGCATTCTAGGGAAGCCTATGAATCTCAGCTGAGAATAATGTTAAGTGCATAAAATAAAATACATAAGATGACAAAGGAAACCAATTATATTAAAGTAAAAGTTATTTAAAAAATAATTCAAGGACCCCAGGTCAAGAATCCCCTGTAGTAGGTGATCTATATGCTCTCTTCCAACTCTAGATCAATGATTTTATCAAGACATGGTTGTTCTGGCCCTACTCTTTCAGCTTCACCTTCCCTATAGTACATGAGGCATCTGCAAATTGACTTACTGTTACTTAATCTCACTATGCCTCCATAGTTATTTGGTACCCTGAGAGGGTAGGGACATCTCTTCGGGCATCAGCTCAAGTCCTCAATAACTGTATTTCTCTCTGCCCTTAATTTTAGGGGCCCAGGGATCAGCATTCTAGTTTCATTTAGCAATGTAACATTTGATTAGCTATTTAAAAATCATATACATATAGTGTACATATATGTTTATTATATGTGTACATATATGTTTATTATATGTGTACATATATGCTTATATATGTATATATATTTCAAAGATACAGTAAAAAACAAACATATAAACAATAAACAGACATGAAATAACAAGTAACAAAAAATAACAATAATAACAAGATCCAAGCCCATTTCTCAGGGCCATATGGCCTAAGGTGGGAGTGGGAGAGGAGGAGGCAGCCCTCAGGCTATCCCTACTTATCTCACAAGAAATCCTTCACCCTCAGACTTGAATGCAGCAAAACCCCTAGCAGTGGCTGAATCAGGCCATTTTGAAGAGAGAATCAGACCAACATTTCCAGTTTCTAAACCAAGGAAAAAGGTTCTCAACCATGTGGTGGCCAATGAAACATGCATGCTGCAGTCCTTCAGTCTCCTGGAAGCATATCCTCAGTGTCTTTCATGAGGTGTACTAGGCATGCATCAAACCTCCATTGCACTATGATCCTGTGATTCTCATCTAGTATGTCAATGAAAGCTGGAGAGACTAAGTCCATACTTCCACAATACACTATATGTGGCAGATCTGAGTAAAGGTCTAGGGATAAGGCAGTAAGCTGAAAGAGCAAGACAAAAGCCTAATTTGGGCAAGAGAGTAAGAGAGAATGATAATAGAGTTCCCAGAATGCCAAGTAACATCAGCAGGGGAGTATAGCACACCACTCTTATCTTCCCACCTTGAAGAACCTCCAAGAAATACAGCCTAGTGATTCAGGAAGTGCTGATGCAAAGATGTCTGCCACACAGCAGACACCAATATTATTCAACGTACTTTTTCAGAGAGCAAGTTAGTGTGCTTGAGCACTCCAGGTCAAACATTTTATTCAGCCCGACTCTCTGGAGAGTATAAATAGCTTTTGCAGGAGCTGGTAAAAGCAGGTATAATCACAATTTAAATCAATTAAAGCTTAGGTCATATTCTTGACCCAATTACAAACTAAATATGTATCAATATAGCCAAATACTTTTGGGGTAACCCTAGCAAAAAAAATGGGTTTCTATTGCCATGACATCAGTGTTATTGATTCAGGGAAAATTCCAAGTAGTCAGGGAAAACAAGACATGTATACATGTTTTGGAAAGACAAGACCTACACTCATGAACTGAAACATTCGAAGGCATTACATGCCAAATGTCAAATGACTGGTACAGACAAGGACTTTGCAAGTTAAGAAGAGGGAGGTATCCCTTGGGCTGAGAGTGATAACAGTTTAATCCTTAGCCAGTAGTATTTGCATGGTAATTGTTGTCAAAGACTTAAGTTTAAAAAAAAATAGCGGAATTGTAAGAATTAGCAAACAGAGCAGGGAGGTGTTAGGAGGTGGGGTGGAACTTTCCTTGCTTACCTGAAATGATACCTTGTAGACAGTTATCTATTACACTCATGCGTAAGGTGAACAATTTTAGAGTTATCTAAACTAACCCAGGTAAATTGCTCCTCATCTCTATACATTTTTATCCTGTGTCTATGTCAAGGTTACTTTTTGTTTATTAGTTCTTTAAAAAAGAAATATTGCTTATCTAAGTTGGGCTATTGTTAGAGAAGCAAATATAACACAATACTCCACTTCAAAGTTCTGATTTATTTTCTTCCTGTGACTTCTCATTTATGAGGGGAAAATAGCTCAAGAGAAAAGAAGCAGATTTATCTTCTGCCTCAGTTGAGAAGCCAAAGAACTACATATTTCTCATACTAGGACATGTCTAAGGACTAAGTTGCATCTTCTGGACCTTATCCTCCCAACAATGTTTATAACAGTTCTGGTCCCCTTCCTCTCCCTCCCCACCCCCCGATCTTGCCTAGGATATATTTATCTTCAGGGTCAGAGTCAAAAGTCACAATGTTACAGACCCTCTTCCCCCTCCATATTACTCACTACTCACTTTCTTAGGACTTCATCTTTCTCCCCCTACTCCATTTAAACATGAGTGTACCTAACTTTCATTAAAAATAATCTGTTAGAAAAACCTGAAAAGACTTTTGTCAACTGATGCAAAGTGAAGTGAGCAGAATCAGGAGAACATTGTACCGAGCAACAGCAATACTGTAACGATTATCAACGGTCAAAGACTTAGCTACTTCTGACCAAGAGGATGATATGGGACAACTAGGTAGAGCAGTGGATAGAGCACCAGCCCTGGAGTCAGGAGGACTTGAGTTCAAATCCAGCCTCAGACACATAACACTCACTAGCTGTGTGACCTTAGGCAAGTCACTTAACCCCATTGCTTAGCCAAAAAAAAAAAAAAAAGACAATGATACAAAGGACCCACAATGAAAAATGCTGTCCACATCCAGAGAGAGAACTGATGAGCTTTGAATGCAAATTCAAATTGCAAATTTGCAAAATGCAAAAATACTTTCAAAAAAATTTCTTTATTTGTATTGTTTTATTTTGTTTGTATTTTCTTTTGTAACATGTCTAATATGGAAATACGTTTTACATGACTTCACATGTAGAATCAAAATCAAATTGCTTGCCTTCTGGGGGGGAGGGGTGGAAAAGAGAGAATTTAGAACTCAAAAAATTTTAAATGATTGTTTAAAAATTTTACATGTAATTGAGAAATATTTTAAAAAATAAAAATAATTTTAAAAATAATCTATTAACAGCATGCAGGCAGTTGGCAGACCTGTCAGGATATACATTTAAATCCCCATCAGCTATTAGGTACTTAATCCAGAAATGAGGTGGGAATATGGCAAGGCAAGGAGAGGATGTGGTATTTATTGCAGATCCCTTTAAGATAGTGCTATCACTTCCTTTTCTCATGTTCCATCAGGCTCGATATGTCCTTGACCTAAGTAGTTCCCTATTAAATTTATGTTATTTATGCATTTTAAAGCATTTAGACTTTTTGACTTTCATTCCATTTAAGAAGCATTAAACCCTTTCTATACACAAGTCATTGCAATAGGCTCTGGGCTTACAAAGACAAAAACAAAAAGCAGTCCTTACTCTAAAAGAGTTTACATTCTGCTGAGAGGTACAAGAGGTAAACAAATATGTAAATAAAAGATAATTAGGTGTAGGAGAGCTCACTAACAACTAAGGGGTATAGGAAAGGCTTCCAGTGGCAAGCAGCACCCGAGTTCTGATGAGTCTCAAAGAAAACTAAGAATTCCAAGAGGTGGAAGTGAGAAGGGAGAGCATTCCAAGGCCTGGGACCATTTTGTTCAAAAGCACAAAAGAAGGAGGTGGGATATGGCAACTGGGGCCATTTGGGTTGGAACACAGAAAAAGTGAAAGGAAATGATGTGAAATAAGTCTGGAAAGTAGGCTGGACCCAGATAATGAAGGACTTTGAAAACCAAACTGAGAAGACTTGGTGTTTTATCCCAAACACAAACATTTATTGTGTCACCACTACATGTACATACAACACTAAATACTGGGAGAAATCCAAAGGGGATTGACTCAGGCCTTTTAATTCGATTCAATAAATCAATAAAAGAAAACCTCTTTATAATCTAGTTAATTAGATAAAAATGTACACAGAGAAGGCAATGTGGTAATCAGAGAACCTAGGTTCAAATTTCTGCTTTATTACTAACAATCTGGGACTCATCTCAGGACTTTAGTTTCCTATTTGTTAAATGAAAGGGTTGAAATAAATTTAGGGTTCTTATCTTTTCTTGTATCTATGACACTTTGACCTTTTCATAACACCCTTGGAATCATTCTCAGAATGACGTTTATAAATGCACAAAATAAAATACATGGGATTATAAAGAAAACCAATTGCTTTAAATACAATCTTTAAAATGATTTTTTTTAAAAAAGTTGACAAACCCCAAGTTAAAAACCCCTGCACTAGATAATATCTAAGGTCCTTTCTAGTGCTGAATCCAGTAATTTTACGAAATACAAAATAAAATAGAATTTTGTCCATACTTATCACAAGATAAAGTTCTTTGTCACGGCTCAGCTCCTTGCTGACTGTGGTTGTGGCCTCCCTAATTAGTAAAATGAACCTTCTTTCCTTTCTGAAATGCCCCTTGTCTCCCCCAGTGGAGCCCTGTACTTTCCCATTTGTTTTGCTTTAGACAATGGCTGGTTAAAATTTCCATTGAATTTGCAATAAGTACCAATGCTTATCCACAATGCCTCCAGTAATTTGGCAGCAAGCAGCTCACAAATAAATTTTAGTAATTACTATAAAATAGTATTTCATGAATTTTCAGCTTCCTCAGAATTCTTATGCTTGTGAGTGATTTTTAAGAAAAAATATTACTTTAATTTTATAAATTGCAAATATCCTACTCTATTTTAAATATATAATATTATAATTATCTGCACCAATATTCAACCCCACATTTAAACAACTTGGAGGACCTCAAGACCACACCCAAATAAAATAGAAATTGTTCAAAAGAGTGAAAGAAAAATATTTCTTTGGCAGGGGGCAACAGGAAGCCCCAAAGCATAGAAGAAAAATTCAGCAGAGACCATGAAGCATATTAAGAGATTTTCCACATGTGCAGTCACACAAAACTATTACCCAAACTCTTTATATTTTATATGCATGGCTCAAATACAATACCATAATAAGAATTGTGTTCACATCACTCCTGTAGGTATTATCAAACTCTGTACATCTTCTTAATTTGAAAAGGCATGACAAAGGAGACATTAAACAAACCATATCTAATTCATTGCCATGCACTTGACAGAAGCTAAATAAATGTTAGTTAATAATAATGTGGCTCAGATGAGGTAAGTGACTTGCTCAGGGTCATAAAGGTAGTAAACGTTCAAGGCAGGATTTGAACCCTGGTCTTTCTGACTTGTCCAGTGTACAGCAGTAGAAATCACATCAGCCAGGGCAAGTGAGAAGAGAGGAGCAGAAGCTCTCTCTATCTTTTTTTTTTCTCCAGTCTAGTCTCAAAGAAAGAGGTATCTTTTCTCTTTGCTAAATCTAAACACTTTACTCAGTCCTAGTTCTTCCCACCTCTCCTAGCGCTTTGCTCTAGAAATCATCCCTTCTTTCCTTCTTTAATTTCTCTGGCTTCACTGGTTTCTTCCCATCTGCTTACAAACACATGCAGGTCTTCCTAATTTCAAAAAAAACCTTTCCTGTAGACCTTTCAACTCTATCCCCTACCAATGTCTCACTTCTCCCTTTACTGCAGATTTTTTGAAAAAGTTATCATAACCTGTTGCTATCCATTCTTCAAAATCCACATTCTCTTCAACCCCATGTCATTTTTCTTAGGTAGAATTATACCTGAGTTAGCCTATTTTTGGTCCTTGCTTATCTCTTTCCATGTTCCAACCCAACTGGCTCCAGTTGCCATATCCCATCTCCTTCTTTTGAGCTTATGAACAAAATGGCCCCAGGCCTTGGAATGCTCTCTCTTCTCACTTCCACCTCTTGGAATTCTTAACTTTCTTTGAGGCTCACAAGCACTCAGGTGCTGCTTGCCACTGGAAGCCTTTCCTATACCCCTTAGTTCTTAGTGAGCTCTCCTACACCTAATTATCTTTTATTTACATATTTGTTTACCTCTTGTACCTCTCAGCAGAATGTAATCTCTTTTAGAGTAAGGACTTTGTCTTTATATGCCCAGGACCTATTGCAATGCCTTGTGTATAGAAAGGGCTTAATGCTTTTTAAATGGAATAGAAGTCAAAAAATCTAAATATAAAAAGCTGATCTCCAAGTCAAGAAGATGCAGGTTCAACTACAACCTTGGACACATACCAGCTGTATTACCAAGGGAAAGCCATTTAATGTTTCAAGCACCCCAGCTTGCTCTCCAAGACTATGGTCTATGTCAGATGAGCTGCTAATCTCCAACAATGGGCACAATTTCTGAACTAATGAAATCTCAGTTCTTTCCTTCCCCTCCTCTGAGTAAAAATGAGCATCATACTTTCAGTTTCTTCATCTGTAAAATGAAACAATTGTACTAAATGATACATAAGATCGTTTTCTTCTCTGAAGCCTGTGATCCAAATGAGGCAGAATCCCTGCTACCCAGGAGTTTAGGACTTAGGTAAGAAAATAAGACCAACACACCTAAAACAATTGTTGAACAATCATACACATACACATATATACATACACATGTATATGTATAAAACAATGCTTTATACATAACAATACCATATGTATATAAGATATTATTGTTAATATATATTACATAAATAACAAAATATGACTGTTATAATAGATAGATGGATAGATAGATAGATAGATAGATAGATAGATAGATATGTAACTATGTGCATATCTATAGTAGATAGAGCACCAGACCTGGAGTCAGGAAGACCTGAGTTCAAATCTGTCCTCAGACATTCAACAGCTGTGTGACCCAGGGCAAGTCGCTTAATCCTGTTTGCCTCAGTTTCTTCATCTGTAAAATGATCTGGAGAAGGAAATGGCAAAGTACTCCTGTATCTTAGCCAACAGAACTCCAAATGGGGTCACAAAGAGTCAGATACGACTGAAATGACTAGACACAGACACACGCACAAACCCATATACTTATGTTGTTCAGCTGGATATATGTATGTTTGTGTGTGTGTATATACACACTTAAGAAGTGCTTACTCTTGTGGCACAGAATAAGGCACTGAATTGGGAAAAGGGAATGATCCAGTAGGGAAAACCTAGGACTAAGAGTCTATCGGAAAACCTGAAGACCAAGAGATCTTGGCTCTGTTGTTGACTAGCTATATGACCTTGGGAAAGCCATCTGTCTTTTTTAGGCCTAAGCTTTCTCTTCTGTAAAAGGAGAGGTAGGAGGGTGGATATATTGGTCCCTTCCAGCTCTAGTATTCTGCAATTATGCTATTCTGTTACCTTGATGTAGATTGGAATGTTCAGTGAAGGCTTTGAAAGGAGGTGGGTTTGAGTTGTCTACTAAAGGATGAGTTGAATTTTGATAGACTAAGATGAAAGGATGGGGCATTCCAGGAGAAGATAACCATGAATAAAGGTCTAGAGGCTTGGATGAGCATTATGTGTTCATAGGGAATTGAGCAGATTATAATGATGCAGGTAGGCATCAGAGGTGATAAAATGTTGGACTTAGAGTAAGGAAGTACGAGTTCAAATCCAGCCTCAGATACTTACCAGCTGTGTGACCCTAGGCAAGTCACTTAGCCCCTCTCTGACTCAGTTCCCTCATCTGTAAAGTGGGGATAAATAATAGCACCTACCTCTCAGGGCTGTTGTGAGGATCACATGAGATAATATCTGTAAAGTGCTATGCAAACCTTAAAGTGTTATATTAATCATTGTTGGCTTTATTAGTAGTAATATTAGCAGTAGTAGTATTTTTGTTACTGGTTGGGTTGGAGGGTACGTGTAAGGGAGTAGAAGGAAACCTAGATAGCTAGGGCAGCAGCTGATTATAGAAAGCACTAAAAGCTAGGCTCAAGTATTTGGATTTGAAGTATAGGGAATCAATTTAATGCTTTATGCAGAGGAATGACATGATGAATGTAGTGCTTAAGGATGCTAGTCTGGATGCAACATAGAGAGGAGATACCATAGTGGGAAGAAGTCAAGGAAGTCAGCTAGGGTGCTTTGGAAGTAATATAGTCATGAAGTGATATTGGCTTAAAGTAAGGTGGTTGCAGTAGAGATGAAGAATAAGCCTTGATGTAAGAAGTACTTTTTAAAAAAAACCTCCTGTCCTCACACTCTCTCAGTATGATTAATCAAATCAACCAACACATATTTATTCAACAAATATTTACTTTGCTTGACAATAACTGGTCAGTTTGTGCTGTTGGGTGATATCCAATTTCAGAACCCAGATATCTTTTGTACCCATATCTCTTATAAGAAAAAAGAGAATTAAGTTTTTCTCCTTCTACCACCCCTGACTTGTGAAGGAATTATGAACTTGGGAAATGTGGCAGTTTCAGGTCAAACTCTCTGTCATTACATAGAGAAATCCTGACCCTTTCTTCCATCCCTCCTTTCTTTTTTTTTAAATATATATTTTATTTTTAATTTATGGAATAAAGCAAGCATTTCCATAATATAGTATAATAAAAGAGATGATTACACATGAAACTGCAAATCTATCATTAACCTCCTTTCTCCAACAAGTTTACGGATCTATCCTGTATTTTAGGAGTGTAACAACACATACTTGAATATTATTCTAGTAAAATGCATAAATGAGCTTATTTTATCATACATAAGTGAGGGCCTCTTGAAGTTAACATACCAATTTGTGGCAACTATATATCAATTTGAGCATCCCTGGATTAACTGAAAATAAACCTGTTCCCCTTAGCCAAACCCTTAGGAAGAGGCACCTCCCTGTAACTATCCTGGGACTGATACTCACCTCAGTCCCTGCCCCTGGCTGTTTGGACTGGACCGTGGCCATTTCCTGAACTTTTTGGCATCCTTTCTGTGTAATTCCAGTCCACCTGTCATTGGCTCATAGGACTCCTGGTCAACTTTCATTTATAGGGAACCAGTTATCACATGCAGCAGCTGGAGGTGAACCTTTTTATGGGCCCCTGATCACAAATACCAGAAGGCCTTTGCAGAGCTGCTCATCTGACTAGGATACATTGTTCTTTGACAGCAACCTTTGCCTGGATCTTTCCCTTGAATCCAGCTCGTATACTATCAATCAATCAGTCAATCTACCAATCAATAAAATACCTATTATGTGCAGGCACTGTGCTAGTCACTAGTGTTATAAATAAAAAGGTGAGATAATCCCTGCTTTCAAGGAGCTTACACCTCACTATAGGGGAACAATTTTTTTTTTCAGAAAGAACTCATAACTAGCTGCAATTTGTTTTTACTTGTCAACTAAAAGGTAACAATGATAGAATTAAAAGGGAGGTGGAAAAGTAGCTACTTGGGTCATAGGTTTGTAAGGGTTTTTTTTTTTAATTTTAGTCTAGACTCAGCTATCATTTCCTTGTTGTAGGGAATTCCTGGTGTGGAAACTCCTTCTACTGATATAAAACAGAAACTCATCTGTAATTTCTAGCCTTAGAGAGTTGCTTGAGGCACTGAGATATTGAATGACTTTCCTATGGTCACACAACCAGGATGTATCCAAGCAGGATTTCAAGCCAAGTCCTCCTTATTTCAACCTCAGTCCTCTATCCGCTATACTATTCGGCCTCTCATCATAAGGTTTAATGTCAATTTCAAGATATATTTTTTCTCAATCATCCCTCCAGCTTTGCTGCCAATCCCTACAGTCCTTCTACTTCCCTCAATGTTTGCATTCCCTCCCTCAAAGAAAATAATCCCTTCAACTTCTAACTCTTATGATCAGGTGATATCAACTGCTGGAAATGCCACCAGCCTGCTAAGAAAAATGAAGAGAAGGTGGCAGACTTTCTAGTCAACCAGGGATGTGGAACCTGCAGCCTCAAGGCCACATGTGGCCCTCTAGGTCCGCAGGAGGGGCCCTTTGACTGAATCTAAACGTCACAGAACAAATCCCCTTAATAAAAGGATTTGTTCTGTTAAACTTGGACTCAGTCAAAAGGCTGCACCCAGGGACCTAGAAGGCCTTGAGGTTGCAGGTTCCCCACTCCTGCATTAACCTATACAAAATAAGCATTCGAACAGGCAGACTCAAGCTCCTAACCTGAAATAAGAGGACCTTCAGCACCTTTGAGACGCGCTGTCTTTAGGCTATATTTCATTCATTCATCCAATAGATATCTATTGAATGCCTACTTTGCACAAGAAACTGTACTATTTGGTAAGGGAGACAAGGACACAAAAGCTACTTTCAAGGGATCTACAACCTAATAGGAAAGAAGACAAACACATGCAAACAACTATGATATAAGGCAGAAAGTGACGAGCCTGAAAGAGAAGTCCATCAAAATCCTACAGAAGCCCAAAGGGTAGGAAGAACATTCCTAGCTAGGGAGATCAGGGGAGTGAAACTGGAGCTGGAACTTGAAGGGTGGGGCAGGAATTCTATAGGACAAACGAGACGGGGGAGACTTTGAGACACTGCAGATGATAGGAGTAAGAACAGAGATGCAGAAAAGTACGAGGCTTACAAGTACAAGTATAAGTAAAAGTACAAGAAAATGGAGAGTAGATTCCCAGTATTTAAAGCCACAATCAATCCACAAGCATTTATGAAGTACCCACTATGTACCAGGCTCTGAATTAGACTCTGGACATGCAAACACAGAGAATGAAACAACAGTCTCAGGGAGCTGATAGTAATCTAGTACAAACTCCTCATTTTATAGAGAAATGAGGCTAAGGGATGGTCAAAATCACATAGATGTTAGTACAGCATCTGGGATTTGAGCCCAAATCTTCTGACTCTGAGCTTTCTTCTCCATTCCACAACACTGTCTCATGCACAGGTCCAATCAAGTCTGGACAGAGAACAAGGAATGTGTCAGGAAGATTAGAAAGCTGAAGCCAGTTTGTGAAGGGCCCTGGACTCCCTAGGAGTTTGAAGTAAATCTGTAAATATAGTGTGACTCCCAAAGACCTTCATTAACTCAGGGTTTAATTGCAGGAACTCCCCTTGAAAGAATTCCTAGAGTGGTGAGACCCTAAGTGGTGAGATTTGGGAGAGACCTTAAGTTCCTACAGTGTTATTTCCCAAGAACCCTTCCCCCACCACCCATCACTACCAACTGGGAGCCACAGATCCCATCATGACTTCTGTGAATACTTAATAAAGTAGAAAAAAACAAATGACATCTAACTGGCATTCAACAGAATAAGGTAAGAGCCATGCCCTCTAGACTCCAGATTCTTCATCTAGGTCTACGCCTGTAGTATGTATGTAAGTATGAATGTTCATACTTAATGGCTACACCTCCTGATTCCTACATCATTCTCTAAGCCACTTTCTTTCCTACTAGGGTTCAGTCTGTGCCCCACTCTCTCCACCTCCACTCCAAGCTTTCCTTTTTCTCTCTTTATTCCATTCAATTTCCTTCTTAGCATCCCTTCATTTCTCTCTTTTCACCTCACTCTCCTACGTGCTCTATAGAGAATCCTGTGTGGGTCTTACCTTCCCCCAGTGGCATTTAAAGTATTTCTTAGTGCAAAACATCCCATTCATTGCCATAGAAACAGGAAGCTATGTGTGGAAGAAAGAGGGGGAAAATGTTTGAGTTTCTGAACTTTGCAGTTCTGTTTTTGCCCAGATCCACAAATGGCAGTACACAGGTAGGTTTGCAAAAAATCTTACCTCTGAAATTAAAGAATTATGTTATACCAGCATGATGATAAGCTATATGACAGTTTCTAAATCAGTCTCAGATAGGAAGACAAGAAAGTGTTTACCTTGTGACAAAGGTCATTGCTTTTTTCTTCGTGATTCCAGACCACTTTAGCCCCAGAAGGTAAAGATTATTAGAGCAATAATCTTCTAGGATTCTATGATTTCCAGAATGTTAGAGTTGAAAGAAGCCTAAGAGTTTGTCTAGTCTAACCTCCTTATTTATAAACCAAACGAATTAAGTAACTTGTTTGAGATTGCACAAGTAACTAGTAGCATGGCTGGAAAAGACTACAACCTGAGTCTCCATTCCCTCCATCCCTTTCAGAAGACCAGGGTTCTAATCCTGGGTCTTCCACAAAGTGATGCAATGGAAAAAGTGCTGGATTTGGGATCAGAGGACCTGAGGTCAAATCCCTGCTCTGACATCCATTACCTTTGTACCTGTGTGACCCTGGGCAAGCCACTTAACCTCTGTCTGCCTCAGTTTCCTCAACTGCAAAATGGAGATAATCATAGTCTTACCTCACAGAGTTGTTGTGAGAATCAAATGAGATATTAATAGAGTATTTAGCACAATGCTTGGCACATAGTGGGTGCTATATAAATGCCAACTAATACTATGAATACTAACATGCTTCCAGTGGAGTTGAGCCAAAAGAGTATAGAATGCTAAACCAACATAAGGTATTATTGTTATTCATCACACATTTCTGGAGCCTGCTCACATGCCTTAATGGGCGTGTCATCCTCCAAGCAAGTTCAGTTCTGAGTGTCACATTACTACACAACTTTGAGGACCTTTTGGGCGGTGGAGGGGTGAAGCATCCGTTCTCAATTTCAACCAATTTCAGAACATAAATTCAATACGAGAACATTCTATTAACACATCTCCTAAAATAAATCATGCTTAAGACCAATACTGTTTGTTTAAGTGCCAGATACCAAAGAATATTTTTGAAAAAACCTCTCTTCTAGCCTAATGATCCTAGAGTGTGCTCTTTTATCTAGGAACCAAAGCACTGAAAGATATATAGGGTTTTCCAAAAGGTTTAGTGCAGTTTTAAGCTATTAAACAACGAAACTGTTAACAGATAGCAGAAACAGCTGTTTTAATAGTTAGCTTCATTGCTTAGAGCAGTGGCCAATAATGCCAACCTAACATGCTCAATCCTCATACAGACCAGTTAACTTCACTCAGAGATATCATTTACTCTATAACCCGACATTGTACCATGTCCCCAAAGAGCCATCTCACAACATATGTGATCTATTTCAAAGAAATCCAGATGAGACTTGATGATTATGATTATTACTATGATAATAATGACTGGCATTTTCATGGCACATTAAGGTTTGCAAAGTGTTTTATACACTTTCTCTTCTTTTCTGCTCACAATAACCAAGTGAGGTAAATACTAGTTGTGATTATTCCCATTTTACAGAGAAAGAAAATGAGGATTAGAAAGGTTAAGCGACTTGTCAACTCCCATACATCTAGAAAGTATCCAAAGAAAGATTTGCATCTAGGTTTTATTATTTCAGTTCCTGTATTCTATTCACTAGGTCACATCAACAGTCCATCATGCCACCTGGAGAAATATCCCAGCGTATCTGTCCCACCCACTGAGTATGATGCCACATCTTGGTTTACAAAGCAAATTACAACAATAATAAAAATGATGGCAATTGGTATTTATATAGTACTTTAAACTTTGAAAAGCCCTTCATACAAATGATCTCATTTGATAGCAAAGGACAACCCATCAGGCAAAGGAGAAATAAATGGGCATCTCCAAAAATGTCTATGCAATCAAGAACTAACTACAATTGAATCATTTTGATCCCAGTAAATTGTCCTTGTAAACTATATTCCTTCTTAGAGAAAAGGTTAAATGGATGTCAAAGACTTTCTGAAAACACAGTTGTTTTCCATCATCCAAAATATAGCCCCAAATGAACTGAGGAGCATTCAGGAAGTACTGTGAAGGGAAAAGATGTTGGATTTGATGTGCTAAATGAAGGATCATAATAAGTCAAAGATTTCTCTGTGGTTTCCTGCTTAAGAGAGCAATGAGCAATTGAGAGCAATGGTGGAATTATCCAGGGTGATTGAAAAGCTGAGCATGTGAAAGGAGATGAGCAGTTCCATCATCCTTGTATCTCTTGAAACTTATCATCCTAGAAAAGAATGGAGTACTGGGGATAAGAGGAGTTATAGACAGAGTTCTTGGTAGGCTTGCAAAGCTTCAGAAGAGGACGGACAAAATCATATATGTTAATGATAGTGGAACCCCTGGGAAAGGATGATTAATAATTGCCAAAATTCTCATGTTAAAAAAGAAAAAAAAAACAGAGAAGAATGAAATTCTTAAAGCCAAGATGTGGGGGAGGGGGGTTAATATGGAGACTCCAATAGATACATTTTAGTAGTAATTATAGTTGGGGGTGGGGGAATGGAAGCATGAAAAGTCTATAGCTTGAGTGCTAAGATCAAGGCATTTCCTGAAATGCAGCAGGAGGAAGTGTGAAGAACAGCCAGCAAGGACAATTGACAAAGACGTAAATTAAGTTCATCGATGATCAGTTCTCCTGAGTCCTAATCCACCTACCAAATCTACCTTTACAATGCTTCAGCCAATCCCAGTGCTTGCTGTTTAAATAATCATTAACCTCTGTCCCATGGAACACAATGGCCAATTCTGCCACATAGACAGCCTCATTACAGCCTTCCCAGAGAAGTCCTTCTGAAGTTGTTTTCAATCAAGTCTTAAAGATCTGTGGTGTACAGCTGCACCGTCTACGATGGCATGTACGTCAACAAGGAAAGTTCATGATTTAGGAATGCATCTGAAATGCGTCTTATTTCTCCACACCCGTCAGATGCAGGACTGTTCTGCTCTTGTACAGGGACTCAAAGGAAAAGGAAGCACCAGAAATTTTTCAAACGAAGAATTAAAATTGAAGGAGGAATCCCTCTCATTGACCTCACCCCCAGACAACACAAAAGGCTTTTGGCACACAGCTGGGCTGCTTCCCCAGGGAGAGAGTGTTGCATCAAGCTGAAGTATAGCCCAAAGGCCTCTGCCGTCTCTCCCAAGCAGGAAATTCTTCTCTCTTATTTCAGAAGCAAACATTCTGAAGTAGCAGACAGGGCAGTATTTACTACTCTTAATAACAGGAAGAGAAATTGAGTTCAAACTAGCAACTTCTCCTGCCTGGTTACTGTATCTTAGAGCAAGCAAAATTATGCTAATCTGGATCTTTGGTAGCCAGTGCTCCACGATCCTACTGGCTGCTCAGGGTCCTACCATTTTACCACTCGTCTTAAAGAACCACCTCGCTTCCATGCCACTTTAAAGCCATTTCCTTCACCACCTCCATCCAACTCCCACATACTCCTCATGACCTATTCCTTCAGAACCCCTCTAAGTGACCTAACCTAGATTTTGTTTATAGGTAAGGTGCTTAGTACAGATAATGGCTTAATATGTTAGCCCAAGAGATAACATTTGCATTTTTAAGGCAATATTTAATTCATCAACCCAGTGAAAGGAGTCATGGCATCAGGCAGAATAGGCAAAAGACATTTATTTAGACAATTGGACTTTTCAGTGCCCCTCAGATCATACCACATTGGCAACCATTCTATTCTGCCAAGTGGTAAGGTCGAGCCTGATTAGGAATACATTCTAACAGCCACCCACAGAAACAAAAAGGTTTTCCTTGGCAAGAAAGAAACTGGTCTGCCTCCGAGATCAAGGCTGTCTTCTATTCCATTGAGGGCAAAGACTGTGTCTTTGCCTTTCTGTGTATCCCTAGCATTTAGCACAATGCCTCACACATAGTAGGCGCTTAATAAATGCTGTTGACTGACGCTGCCCTGTCATTGGATCTCTTCTTGAATGTCCAAGTCTTACTCATTCAAAGCTCTTGTCCTTGGAAACGTTCTCTGAAGGAGGAAATGGTTATATAGGGGAAAGGGCCTGAACAGCCTCAAACCTGCTAGCAAATCCATAACGTTTTCTAAGTTCCCTTCCCCCAGGCCTGTCTTGCATTTACAACTATTGCCTCTATGTTTTAACCCCCTGTGTTGAGAGATATTCATTCGTCCCTTAAGAATGTGTACTAGTGAAACAAGGATAAAATAAATCTTGGAAGCAGATGAAAAAAAAATCACTTTTCTTAAAGTTAATATTCACCTTTTGGCCTACCAGTTTGATGTCAGCCTTTTAGGCTCGGATGCGAAGGAGCCATTACATCAGCTCCTATGAAATATACTTAGACACTGGCACCACCACATACAATCACACTGTCTGTCAGTGGGAGTGTTTTTTTTTTCTCTCTAAAAGTCTCTGGTGCTGCTGCAGCTGCCTCCAAGTTCTTTAATCCAATCAGAGCAACATTGTCCTGTCTCTGTTGTCATTGTGCTCAGATTGCCAGACATATGATCCTTTTTTAACAAGATATTTATCAATCTTGTCTAAGTCATCTCTTTCAGTAGAGTCAGATGCTATGAACTCAGCTTGTGTTTGCTTTTCTGGCTGCAGTCCAGCCCGTCCTTCCTCACCTACATACTAGGATTGACTGGGGTCTATGTTGGGGAAGTCCCTGGTCCCCCATTCCCTCATCAACCAGAACAAGACACTTCAAGTAGGGCACAGGGACCTTGATAATGGCTTGAGAGGTGGGGAGAGGCCTGTTTACAGAAAGGTAATGGAAGGGCACTCTACACAAAGACTGAATTCTCTGTCTACAGGATTAAATCAAGGACGCACTGTCACCAGCCTCTTCTACCAACTCACATCCGAACTCTCACTTCCTCCAGGGAGAAACTGATCTATGGAGAGGCAAATGGAGGTAACATTTAGCAGCTGAAGGTTACAAGCTCTACCCCTACACACCCCAACCACCATCCTTGTCTTTCTTTCCAAAGCAATTTGGCTTAAAGACGAAAAACAAGCCTGGTCTCTGAAGATCAGGGGACTTGGGCTTAGTAGAGCCCAATTAAACTTGAGATATAGAAAATGGCTTCCTTCCTAATAAGGGCAACTGCCAGAAAAGCGTTGGGAAACTATTATGCTCACTTTGTTACCATATTTGAACTTAATGCTGGTGAAATAAATGAGACTTGTTTAAAATAAAGTGAAGAGATCTTGAAAGTGGGATTGTCTGCCCTTGCTGTGTTTTAGGGCTACTTTGCCCAGAGGTAGCCAAGTGGTCAGGACACAAATTAGACCTTGTTCACAATGCCAACTGTTTACTTTTAATTTGACCTTCTTTTCCCAAGTTCTTTTAAATAAGCCTGTTGGTTTACAAATGAAGTTGGGATTTTAAGGTCTTAGATATTAAAAAAAAAAAAAGTAAAGCCCAGCCAACCCATAAATCTTTATAAACTCCTGGAAAAACTTGCCTGCAAACACCTATAATTGCCACACTGTGGCAGTCTGGAGTTACATAATTTCCCAGTTATAAAAGCACACGAAACTGAAAACCTCGAGTTAAGCCCATTTGCACTGAGATCAGCCTGCACGTTATTTCAGAAAGAGGTTCATATTTGTCACACTCAGACAGGGGCTGTTAAACTAAGTTCATTGGTATTTAACATTTCCCTTTCTAATTAGAATTTCATTTTATATTACTTTCAGAGTAAGTTCCATTAAATGTGTATATATACACACCCAAATATATACACACATATCTGTATGTATGTATATATATTAGAGTTTTTTGGCATGCAGGTTGGGAAACTAGTACTCACATCCTCTTTTATTTCATCATTTTCCAAAACTTTTGAAAAAGTAAGGCTTCAGAGAAGATACTGCCAAAATAAATGTAGGCACATTTGGTTTCTGCACTTAGAGTAAAATAGACCTGGGTTTGAATGCTGCTCCTGACAGTTACTAGTTATACAACCGCAGGTAAATTTCTTCTCCTCTCTGAGTCTACATTTCCTCATCTGTAAAATGGGAATAATGATAGCACTTAACTCACTGGATTGTTGTGAGAATCAAGTGGAATAATATATGCAAACTTTTAAGCACTATATAAATGTTAAACTATCATCATTATCATCACCATTATAATTATTATCATCATTATTTCACAATCCAATTTTATAAGGTAAAAAAATAATTCTCTGGTTTGAGGAATTTTTATTTCTCATCTTGTAAGCACTTCCAGTGAACTGAAACAAATTTTAGCCTGAGATAATCTTGAGAAGTTTCTTCCCAAGAAAAAAAATAAAATTACAGACAGGTGAATACTGATTCTTTTCATGAACCATGAGTAGAAATCCTTGACTATTTGGAGTTCCCTAATTCTCACAATGCATGTAGAAGGTTGTAGCATAATTTCGCTGCCATAGACAACTGTGTCTACTGTACCAAAACTATTAGATGGGATTCACAATCTTTAGAAAAAAGGACATTGAGAGCTCGAATCCTATAATCAGAATTTGAGATCTCCTTATCCTTGACCCTGCTTGCCTATTACTACTACAAACCTCTAAAAATGTAGCTTTCAAAGTCCTGCATGGTGATTTGATATCATAGAAATTAAGCCAGTAAATCAAACCTTGTATTCTAACTCTTACATACTAGACTTCCTTTAATCAACATTAAAACATTGCTTTCAAATATATTTTCCATAGCCATGACCAATACGTTCTCCAGGTAACCCCCTTCCCATCTTTTTCCCCTTTGGCAGTGCCTTCTATTGGACCTTTATGTGATTTCAAGGAGCAGCTTTATTTTTCTCTGTTTGTTGTGTTGTTACCATGTTGTATGAGTTCCATATGAATCACACCCCGTGCCTGAAGCCTCTTTTCAGGTAGGTGAGGTAGTTTATGTAAAGAATTAGTAATAGTAGCATCACTGCAAGAGGTGGTACTGCTTAAGGAGAGAGAGAGACAGAGCTGTCCTTGGAGTCAGGAAGACTTAGGTTTAAAATCCCATTTCTGACACATACTTACTTGCTTAGGTGACCCCAGGGTCAATAACTGTGCCAGCCAATTTTCTAAGTTGCAGAGCAAGTATATGTCTGAACTAAAGGAGGGGAGTTTGCTCACTGGGAGTTCTCTACATCACAGAGGGAAAAAAAATGCCTTGAAATGCTACCAAAAATGCAATTTAACTTCTTCCTGATGCCACTCATTAGAGTTTTGTTCTCCACCACAGTCAGTATGCTTTTCTCCAAAGCAACAACCAATATTAGCTTCCCTGCAGTATTATTGTACTGACAGCTGTCCAGGAGAGACCGGGGCTATGATTAGAAGGAGCAAGTGAGATGATAATAACACATATTCCTTTGACACTGGTTGGTATGCCTGGAAGAACCAGAGAGCCTTTGGGGACAGAACAGTGGTTTATCAAAATTAGAGGAGCAAGGATACCTGCAATAGGATTGGTTTTGGTTTGATTTGGTTTGTCCTGATAGCTGTCTTAATTCCAGGAATTAAAAGAGGTAGTAATCCATTTGGGATTTGACCTTTTCATTTTTCTGATGGAAAGTCCATGCCTAGAAGTCAAAAGACCTGAGCTCTACTCTCGGTTTAGGTATTGGCTTATTTAAGGTTCTTTGTAGATACAAGTAATGAAACAGTCCAGTGATGATAAGCAAAAAGAAGTAAGAGATGATTTGCTACGGTGGGAAGAGCTCTCGATTTGGGTGTTGGAACACATAGGTTTGAAATTGGACATAGCAGAGAGTGTTCTGGTTGAGAAATGAAGACCTCTGTTCTAATCCCATCTCTTACATTTTAAGCCATCAATCAACAAACATTTATGAAATGTCTACTATGGACTAGGCACGGGAAAAAAAGTAAAAATGAAAGAGTACCTGTCCTCAAGGAACTTACATTCTATTGGGAGATAGATACAATGTGTACATATGATATATACAAAGGTGTCATAATGGCTAGAGTGTTGGACATGGAGTCAGAATGACCTAAATTTGAATCATATCTCAGGCACTTAATAGCTGTGTGACTATAGGCAATTTATTCTGCTTCTATCAGCTTCATTTTTCTCATCTATGAAACTGGGGTAATAATAATAATAATAACAATAATAATGATAATAATAATGATGATAATAATAATAATACCTTGCGGGGATCACATTAGAAAAATATACATATATATAAAGCACTTTGAAAACTTTAAAGCACTATGCATTATCTATCATTATTATTATCTTTAGATATAAAAAATCAATATGAGATGTTAATTTTTTATGTGACCTTACAGAAATTATTCCATTTCTCTGAGCCTCAGTTTCCCCTCCTCTAAAAGGAGGATAAAAATACCTGTAGTGCTTTACCCCATGGACTTGTTTTACTCAAATTAATGACTTCATAAACTTTAAAGTACAAGAGAAATGTCTATTGTTGTTTTTATTTTTAGCACTTCCCTGAATTACATTGGGAATATAGTTCAATCATTCTAGGGATCAGCTTTTTTTTTCAGGAACAAACAAAGAAAATATGAGAAGCACATATGCCACCTATGTTTCTGGATGTTTCTCTTAGAGGAATAGAAAATTGCAAAATCATAGAATTCCAGACTAAGCAGGGGTGGAGAGAAATAGATGAAGCATTTATGTAGCATCTACTATGCTAAGCACTTGTTACAAACATCTTGTTTGATCCTTACAACTCTGCAAGGTGAGTGCTATTACTATTCACATTTTATAGTTGAGGAAACTGAAATAAATGAAGGTTAAGTGATGTTAAGTGACTTGCTCAGGGTCATACAGCTAATATGTGACTTAGGCTGAATTTGAACTCTGGTCTTCCTGACTCCAGGTCCTGTGCTGTATTCTCTGCACCACCTAGCTGCCTCTGGGGATCCCACTGACTGTTTAGTCCAGCTTCCAAAAGAGCCCCCAAACCTTACCCGGACATGTGATTACCCAGTCTTTAAGTAAAGAGAGAAGACTACTATCTCCTGAAACACCCCATTCCTTTTTGGGACAGTTTTAATTTTAGGAAGTTTCCCACCCTCAAGCAGCTGGACAGAGCAGTGGGTAGAGTGTGGGGCCAGGAGTCAGAAAGACTCATCTTCCTGAGTTCAAATCTGGCCTCAGACACTTACATCTGTGTGACCCTGGGCAAATCACTTAATCCCGTTTCCTTTGCTATAGAACAGGTTTTCTTAAACTTTTGTGAGTCCTGGATTGCTTTGGAAATCTGACAAGATATTGGATCCCTTCTCAAAATAATGTTTTTAAATCCATAAGATAAAATACATAGTATTTCAAAAGAGACCAAAAGTTAGTGAAAACATCCAATCCATCCAATTTTATGGGCCCTCCTGAAATCTATTTATGGCCTCCTATGGGAAGGCAGAGGTCCATGGATCCCAGGTTAAGAACCCCTGCTGCAGACAATACCTTTAAATGGCTCTCCAGATAACCTGACTGCTTCCAGCCTGCAAAAACACTGAAAGATCTTGGTTTACACACTCATGCAGTAGACTGAAAAAAGCATCAGATTTCAAGTCATATGATCTGGTTTTGACTCCCCTCTTGTTCACCTGTGTGACTTTGGGCAAGTCTCTTGCCATCTCTGGGCCTCAGTTCCTTCATGTATGAAAAGCGTGGACTGAACTAATTTAGCTCCTACACTCCTTTCAGTTCTGAATCCTATGATCTTGCGATAACTTGTTTTAATCATGCCTGAGTTGAGGCAGGAGAGCTAACAACGCCAGAGATGAAAAGAAAATAACATGAGATGCAGGTGAAGAATGAGGTGCAATCACACTTAGGTCAAAATTTAGGTTGAATATCAAGGAGTGTTTTGATGTAAAATAGTTTCCCAAGGGAAACTAAGGAAGTCTTTGGACTGTTAAAATCAGAGTTTTATTTTTTAATAACCAAGATTTATTAACAGAAATATAGGCACCTTCCCTGGCAGGGAATTATGGAGATTTTATGTGAGACTATTAACTTTTCCAAATCCCAGTGATCCTGGTGTTTAGCAAGGTCAATCATTCCATACTCTCTCTGAGGAGTGGCCAACACTACAGTTTTATTGGCCTCAATGACAGCAGGGAAGTGACGAGTCAAGGAATTCATTTTTCCTTAGTTACCAGACCAAATAACAACAACAACAACAATAACAATTTCAAACAAAAAATGTTTAGTGACTTGTCCGGTCATTAGTCTGACGAAGATCCAAGAATAAACCACAAGTTATTTGACTTTGCCATGTGCTACCCAAGAAGTCCCCCTTGTCTCTGTCCTGAAATCCTTTCAGAAGCCTCCAGGAGATGCATGGGTATGCACAAGGCGCTGCTTTTTCACACTCCCCCTTAGAAATGCCTTAAAAGGCAGAAAAAGGAGAGAGTTCCATCTCTCTTTTGTCTGAGGGTGGTTTCACTCTACATTACCGTTTCTGGCTTTTTCTGAGGCTGCAGCCAGAGCATACTGACCCTGGCACTACTACTCTCTCCATCTACTGCCCTGAGAGCAAACATGAAGGAAATTAGCACATTCAGAATGGGAATTTCTTCCCAAAGGGACAAATCATGAGCCAAATAAGAACTGTGGGGAGGGTTGTGATAGCTGAGATGGTGACTTGTAATTCTTTTCATCAGGACTTGTATTTTCAGGTTTCCCAGGTGGGTACTTTCCCAGGAAACTTTCAACCTGACTCCCCATATAAATCGCTTGCATACCCTTCATCCAGGGCCAGTCTTTCATTCAATCAATTTCGAAGCATCCAAAAGATTTATTTGATTGCTTTCTCAATAAACTCCTAAGGTACGGTCTTCCTAACCCTCAACCTCCTAAAGGCAATCTCCGTGTATTTTTGAACTTGAAGAGGATCTGGGGGCTTCCCTATCCTCAAATCTTACCTGTTTTGACTCTACATCCAATTTGACTAATAATTATTTTATGGGCTACATGAATGCATAATTTGGGAGAAAGCCACTGCAGAATTAGAATAATTAAGAAAAAAATCATAAAAGAGTGAATATACTTCCTTGTCAGGTCTGAGGCAGTTGGGATTTTTACCATCAGCCTCCCATTTATTCACCCTGTCTTAAGTCTCTCTCCACTTCAGTCCATCCTTTTCATTGCTGGCAAAGTGGTCTTCCTAAAGCACAGATCTGACCATGTCACTCCCCTACTCAATTTACTCCATTGTTTATTGTCCAGTTGTTTCCATTTGCATCTGACTCTTTGTGACCCCACTACACATTTTCTTGGCAAAGATACAGGAATGATTTGCTATTTCCTTCTCCAGCTCATTTTGCAGATCAGGAAATGGAGACAAATGGGATTAAGTGACTTGCCCAGGGTCACAAAACTAGTAAGTGTCTGTGGCTAGATTTGAAATCAGAAAGATGAGTTTTCCTGACTCTGAGCCCAGCATGCTATCCACTGTGTCACCTAGCTGCTCCAATATACTCCACTGTTTCCCTATTGTTTATAGGATTAAGATATAAACTTTATTTGATGTTTAAAACTATTCCTCAGCTGGCTCCAACCCATTTTGTCAGCCTCATTATACAAGATTCCCCTTCTTGTAGTCTATGGTCTCATGATAGGCTTTTTCCCTGTTCTTCAAACATGGCACTCCCTCTCACATCTCTGTGCATTTTCACTGTCCATTCCCCATGCCTGGAATGAACTCTATTCTTGCTTCTATCTCATGAAATCCCTCTCATCAAAACATGTACTCCCTTCTTGAAAGCTTAGAAAGTTTTCCCTTTCCAATACCCCTATATGCTAGTGCCTTGTCTCCCTAACAACTTTTAACTGACATCTTTATTTTGCATTTTTATATATATATATATACACATATACACATATATATGTCCATATACATGTACATATACATACACATATACACACATACACATATAATTACTATGTATATACCTATATCTGTATATATTGTCTCCTCAAATTAAATATAAGCTCTTAGGGAGTAGGGATTGTTTCATTTTTTGTATCTGTGTACTTAATGCCTGCCATGTTGGCTGAGACATAGTAGTTACTTAATAAATGCTTATGGTTAGTTGGTAGTAATAAAATTCAACTTAACTAATTATACCTTAAGTACCTACTGTGTGCAAGACCTATTGAGTATGCTCTAGGACCAGTCATTCAATCTGCTTCAATCCCACTTAAACTTACCATCATCCGCTTCCTCCATCTTTCCATCTTAAATACAATATCATGAGATATTTCTTTAAATACCTCCTTTAAATCTAGATATACTGTGTTTACAATAGTCCTTAATTTGCAGATCTAGTAACCCTATCCACAAAGTAAATGAGGGTAACCTAAAAGACCTGTTCTTGAGGACATCACTGAATCCCCTTTTGAATGCTCACAAACAAGTCCTTTAATAATATATTTTAGAATGTTGTCAAGAACCAAAGTTAATCTCACCAGTCCTTAATTGACCAAGTCTACTTCATTCTGGTTTTTTTTAGAAACCAAGACATTTGCCCATCACCAGACCTATAGAACCTCTATCTTTCTCCACGAGCTTTCAAATCACAGTGAATCAACAATAATCCCCACCAGTTTGTTTGTTTGTTTTTCCAGTACTCTGGAATGTAGTTTTAACCAGACATGATCATTTGAACCTCTGGAAGACTGTTAGGTCATCTCTTACTTTATACTCACGTATGTTGAATTTTAAATGCATGCTATTTGTGTTCGGTCTGTCTTGGCCCAACGTTCATTCTCCTTGGTAGAAAAAGGGAAAGCAAAATGGGAATTTAATTAATTTGTCTTCTCTTCACTATCTATTCTAGTTGTCCCCTCTCACCCCACCTCAGTAGTTGTCCTTTTCCTCTGGGCTTTCTCTTGTCGTCCATATTGAATTCCATTGGCTGATTAAGCTCTCCAACAACCCAGCTATTCCACATGTGTGTTGGGTTCTGGGTCTGTCTCACAATCTTACGAGTTTTTTGAGGGTAGAAACTATATCTGTAACAACTTTTCTAATGCTCCTATACAATATAATATAGTGCTCTGCCTCCATGGGATTCAGTAAATGGTTCTAGCCAACAGCCTAGGTTTCTACTAAGCGATATTAGAAATTAGTCTAAAGTTTTTCTTTCAGCTCTTCCCTCCATCTTTTTTCTGTCCTTTTCCTCCTCACTCCAAATGCTTTCACTATGGCAAAAGCTATTAATACCTTAGTGTCAGTTTAATGTAATGTGTTACTCCTCCCAAATGTTTTTGCATTTTAAATGTGGACAGGAAGGAGCTCAGGGACAAGAACCCAAGGGAACAATAGAATTTCAGTCACCAAGACCTGGCCAGGGGAGATATTTCGTGTCAGCAGGGCCCTCAAAATATACAAGATGACTGTTACAAGTGCATGTAAGACTGGCCTTGCAGAAAGGTTTTATTCCCTTTTACTAATTCTCTCAGAATTTGACTCAAACCAATTTGTCTGGTATATAGTGTGTTTACTACAGTGTTTTGTTTCGCTGGGTGCTAGGCATACTATTGAGAACTTATGACTGAGTCCCTAGTGATTTAAATGAGATCAGTCATCAATGGTTTCTTAGGTGAATACCACAGCATTACTTTCAGGTCTCAACACATGCTAGGTGCAGGAATTCAAAATGAAACAAAAACTTCTCGTCACCAGGTACTGCCTTCATTTAAGTTCCTGGCAAGATCCCCTGTTCCATGATCCTAGGAGCCTAGATTCCCCTTCTGATGAGATTTTGTGATTTGTAGGTCTCTTTTAGAGTACTTTTGAGGATTTCTTCCCTTAACAAAGTCACAGGTAACAACATCAAAGAGAAAGAGAAAAGTTCGTTCTCCAAATCCAGTGATTTCCTTCTTTCTCAAGAAATTCTCATAAAGCCAGCTAGCCTCCAACACAAACAGGCTTAAAGAAAATTTAAAGAAAGCCTACTCAAGTAGAAGATATTAATAATAATAATTTCTATTTAAAATTTTATTGTATAAATTAAATTATGAATAAAATAATAGTTTACATAATAATATAGAAAAAAACACTTTACATGTTATCTCATTCAATCCTCACAACAATTCTGGGAAGAAGGTAGTATTAGTATCTCCATTTTGTAGGTACAGAAACTGAAACTCACAGAGATTAATGATTGGTCCAGGGTCACAGAGCTAGTTAAATTTCCAAGGCAAGATTTGAACTGAATTCTAAATGACTCCAGGTCTAGGGCTCTACCCATTGAGCTAACTAGCCGCCTCTAGATGTATCTTCATCATTCAGCGATACCCAGCTGGGGGCTAGAGAGGCCTCAAAACATAGATCTAACATGCACAATCAGGGAGAATATTGTCCTACTGGAACGTGTGTTTATGATCTGTCAAAGAGCCCGATGAAGTTGACCAAAGCTGCTGTCATTCATCCACTTCCAGACTTCCAATATGAGGCTGAAATGATAGTATCAGGAAAAAAAAGAAAGGATTTCTAGGGACTATTAAGTCCTTGGCTGGAAACTGAAGAACGTGGAGGTAAAGTATGTGTTTTCAATTCTTATTCTAAATGAAGGTTGGGGTTCTGGAATAAAAAGAACCAATAGTGGGTTTTGGCACCTGAAAAAAGCTCAATATTATGATTCTGCAGTCATGACTAGAAGCCTAAAGTCCAGAACAATGGAGGAACTAATCTGCTAGTACTGGTCAGACCTCATAGAGTGTTGTGCTTACACTATGGACGCCCGAATTTGGGAAAAATAGTGACCACCTGAAGTGAGTGCAATGGAACATGATCAGGATCTTGAGATGATTCAAAACGATACCATATAAAGCAGTGCTTCTTAAACTGTGGGTCACAACCCCATCTGGAGCCGGAAAAATTTGGCAACAGTAAAACATTTCTGAATGCACAACAACTAAAAATTAATTCAAAATTAAATGCATAATGAATCCAAGGTGTTTCTGGTAGCGCTTGCCCATGTTGCATTGCTCAGCTTCTCTGCAGCTTTGGCTCTGAACACAATGCATGCACACTTTGCACTGCGTATGTCCTTAGGCCATGAACAGGGATAAACTCTGCTGAACCATGGAAAGGGGTTAAGAGTAGAAAAAGTTTAAGAACCCCTGATATAAAGAACAATTGAAGAAACTTGGGAGAAGATTTAGAGAGGACACACTGGCCATCTTCAAAAAATTTAAAGGCTCTTTCTTAGAAGGCAGACTAGATTTATTCTCTGTAGTTTCAGAGAACAGAACCATGACCAATGAATAGAAGGTAAAGGACTTCAGATTTTAATTCAATTCAAGGAATAACTTCCTAAGAATGACAGCTCTCTAAAAAGATAATGAGCTAATTCATTAGGTAGTGGGTTCATTTCAAGATGGAACAGAACTTAAAAGTCATCCAATCTAACCACTTCATTGTATCGATGAAGGAATTGAGGTCCATGAAACTTGAGTAATTTGCCCAAGGGTATTAAGTTGCAGAGCAGAGATTTGAACCCAAATCTTCTGACTCTAAATCCAGCACTATTTGTAGCTGCATCATACTGAGCTCCCTGACATTAGAGGGGTTCCAACAGAGATTGGATGACCATTGGTCAGGGTATTGTAGAGAGGATACAGACATAACACATTATATTACCTTTTACACTGTACTACATGATAGCTATGGTGTCTTCCAACTCCTGTTTCTCTAATTTCATAGTTACATAACTATGTAACTGTAAAGTTACATAGTTTTTTCCTGTAAAGGAACCTGAGGTTTCCTTAAAGTAAATCTCTTACTTCTCCCCACCCAGCTGTAGGGCTCTGGAGTCAACTAAAGAAGGTGATTAGAGCAAATGAAGATACAATGTCATTTTCATTCCATGTCATACATGTTGTTGAGATAGGCAAAGTGCTTACATCTGGAGATAAATCGATTACATGAGTTGAAAGCCTCTTCAATCAGCCTGAAACTTTGGTACACAGCATTTTATTAACACCTAGGAATATAATGCTTCTTTGAATGACAAATCCCATGCTTTGCATAGGAATTGAAACCTTTGGTGAGAAAGTTCATATTTGAAGATCCAACATGATGAGCAGAGAAGGGGGGAAGTGGTTAAGCTTTATCTTGAGTAGCTATGTGAAATGTAGTTTGAAAAAAAATGAAACTAGTAGAGTGTGGTGAGGTGTATCTGACTGGTAACTTGATCAGAAAAAGCAAAGAATTTCTCACTTTGGAGGCTAGACTGGAGAGGTCCACTGCTAAATAGGTTTATATAAATTAACACCCTCAAACATCTATCCCAGATCTCAGACCTCAGATCCAATGTTCTATCCATTATTCCGTAGTTCCCATCAAAAAACATATTTACCTTCTTTCTGGATTGCATTACATGTAAGGGCTCTGGGGCCTCAATTGGGCTTTCACTTTCACTTGAAGTCTTAGCATTTCGCTTTTCTGTAGGCTCAACATTCACTCATTAAGACCTTAAAGAGGTAGGTAACTCACTGAATAGTAAAGAATTAAACAAACATTTTTTAAAGTCCCCTTGAAGAGCAGAGCCCTGAGTTACATACTGGGAGACATACAAAGATTAAACTACCTCCATCTCCTTGTCTGCAAGTTTATATTAATGGATTTGGGGATTTAAAATTTTAATTCCCTATGCCTGAAAGTTATTTTCGTAACTTGTGATGTTTATTTTTGATCTATAGCTCTCCTGAAGTAGTAAATGTTCATTTTAATGCTTAGTGTTCTACATAGTCTTTGAACATGGCACTATTTTTTTAAAGAAGAATTCAAAATGTGTGGGATTTATTGAAGTGTAATATATCAAAGCACATCTGACCTGTCTTAAAGCTAGTGGCCTTAATTGTGCACCCTTCCAAATAAATTTTTGCACATATTTTTGAACAATATCTTTGAAACAAGCATATAGTGGAACAACTCTAAATGGACTGTTAAATGTTCAACATAAGCATTTACACATCAGAAATCAGAATTCACTAGAAATCAAGGTTTGATTTATTGTTTTGTTGATTATGTAGACTTGCAAAGCTATTAATAATTCAGATTAAACTTAAAAGTGTGCCTGTATACTTTTTTTTTTCTTGAAAGCCCAGTTATTAAATGTTTACCAGCATGCCCTTGTATTGCTCCATAAATATTTATTAAGCTCAGCAGGACTGCAGTAGAAGGCTCAGGGAATGAAAGCATCACCAGCCTGGAATCCTGGTAATTGCAGAATAATGATAATGATCACTATTAATAGTAATAAATATATTACTAACAATAATAGTAACTGACATTTATATAGCACTTCAAGGTTTGTAAAGTGCTTTACATCGATTGTCTCATTTAAGCTTCACAATGCCCCTGCCTTAAAATGTCTTCAATCTTAATGTCTGGGTCTACTCCCAATATTAGATCTCTATGCTTTTCCATTGTAAATGTGTGAAAATTCAACTCAATTGCCCTTATATGTTTGAGATATTGCGCCATATGCACCATACTCGAATATTAATACAGCAATGAATTATATCATTACATGTTCCATGGCATTAATGTATTCTGCATCAGCAATTAAGCAACAGACCTGAATTCAAATAATGAAAATATCAATGACTTTTTCACGTATCATCATATAGCAAATAAGTATGCTTACAGCAGACATAAAAAAATGAATAAAAAATAATAGCACATGAATAAAATTCATTAGCAGACAGATCACATAACCCTATTTTCATGCTAGCATCAGGTAATTCAAAATGTCCAATATGCAGTTGGATCACATAGCAAGTATCTGAAATGGGATTTGAATGCAGTTCATCCTAACTTTAAGTTCATCGCTTTAGCCACCACATCAACCTGTTCCACTTGCTTTGTAGAGATCCTCCCATACTGATGATAACCTAAGTACCACTATACTGCACATAATCTTTATTTCTGTTACATAGCACAATGAATGAAGAAAAATAGGCCTTGGACATCTGCATCTCTGAAAAACCACCCATAATTGAAGGCAGCTTTTACCATGACCTAAAGGCCTTGAGTAATAACTGGCAAACTTTCTAAAATAATAAGCAAAATTAAATTCAAGATGTGACGAGCGAAAATACATGAAGCAAAAGAGAAATCTTCAGAACTCCAGGCCAACCTTCTGTTCTATTCATGGTGGACATTTTTTCTCCTTATATAAATTGGAGAGAGTGGAAGTGACAACTTAATTTAATTATATCTTGATCAATTTTTAGACAAATAGTCCCTCTTTTGTGAGTGACAGTCAAGCAGAATGTCACCTAGTTCATCCCCCTCATTTTACAGATTAAGAACCTGAGTCTTAAAGAGGATAAGTGACTTGGAGGAGGTGGCAACTGACACGTGAAAGAAGTCAATGCCTAAAAGTTCTGAATTTAGGTCCTAGTGTCTGTCATGGAGAGATTAATTAAAGCCCTGCCCATTTTTATATAAGAAAAGTGCCTTAGTGTATGTTGCAGCCGCTGTCAGTGTCTCAGTAAAGAGCATCACATGCTGCAGACTGTCAAAAAAAATAAAAACAAAAAAAGAAAGGAGGCTAAGAAAAAATAGGCAGAAATAGGGAAAGGGGGGAGTGTCAAAGTTTATTTCAAGCATGAATTGTTTCATTCTTGTCTTTGTATCTCTAGAATCCACCATTATATGGGCACATAAGAGGCACTTACTAAATATTTATTGATTGACTAGTTGATTAATGCAGGGCAGCTAGGTGGAGCAGTGGATAGAGTATCATGCTTAAAGTCAGGGAGACCTAAGTTCAAATCCAGCCTCAAACACTTTCTAACTGTATGACCTTGGGTAAGACACTTGACCCTATTTACCTCAGCTTCTTCATCTGTAAAATGAGCTGGAGAAAGAAAAGGAAAACCACTCCAATATCTTTCCCAAAAAAGCCCCAAATGGGGACACAAAGAGTTGGACACAATTGAAATGACTAAACAGCAACAACAACAAATGATTAATGGGGCCAGAAATGAGCATAAGGACAGGAATCTAATATGTCAAGTTATCCAGTTTAGCTATCACGAAGAGGAGAACTGTAAGCTAAGTCTCCAAAGGTCGGCTGGATCCAGGCAGAAAGCCGAACAAAGGCGTTTGTCCTTTATTCGATAGGAGCCACTGAAGATTTGGGGGTCGAGGAGTGAACTAGTAACATATATACATTAAGAAGATTATTTTCATAGCTGTGTGAAGGATGGTGGGAAGAAGAGAGAGACCAAAGGTAGAGTGACCCATTAAGAGGTAATTAAAAAGTATTTTATTAATTATCATTTATTATTCTTAATTAAGCTAGCATGTGGAAGAGGGCTTAGATTTATTCTGTTTGGCCCTCATGGCAGAATTTGGCAGAATTAGAGGCACTGGGTGGAAGTGTCTAAGACATAAATTTGGGTTTGATGTCAGGAAAAACTTCCTAACAATTTAAAGTTATTCAAAAGGAATGTGGGTTTCCTAGAGAGGTTAGGCACCTCACTTTGATGGTCTTTAAGCTGAGATTATATGACCATCCGTCAGATGTGTCTTGGATTAGATGACTGCTGAGGTCCTCTCCAACTTTCAAATTCTGTGATTGTGCAAAATGAAATAAAAAAGGATGATAGTTTTAGAACTGGAAGGAACTTTAGAAATCGCATTGTCCTACTTGCTCTTCCCTGAATTAGGCAGCCCATCTTCTGCCTCTTTCATTGCCCAGGCTGTGTTCCACACTTAAAATGCACCCCTTCTCAAACCCACTCTTAAAATTCTAGCTTTCTTCAAGGTTCACCCAGCTCATACGTCACAATTTATATGAAGGAAGTCTTTCCTGATTCTCCTAGTTGTTAGTATCCCCTCTCTCCTGAAATCATCTTGCCTGTTGACATGTTGCATTTGCCCCTCCCCCGCCAGTAGAATGTAAGCTCCTTGAGGATAGAGACTAGGGTTTTGTTTTTGTTTTGTCTTTATATCTCTAGCACCAAGCACAAAACTTTACACAAAGAAAGTATCTAATAAATGCTTACTGGATTTGATTTAATCCAACTTATAATTTTAAGAAACTGACTGAGAAAGATGAGGCCAGAGGAGAGAGTAAGAAATAAAGCTAGGACTTGTACCTAAGTTCTCTGCCTCCAATTACATACCTCTCTTCACTACACCATACTACATAGAACTAGGTTGTACATGTAGCTAGTTAGTGTGGCATAGGAAAACAGTGACATCACAGAATCACAGAATCTGAAATTTTGAAGAAGTCTCAACCTATACCAGATAGGAATGTCTATCATAACATACTTGGCAAGTGGTCATCAGTCTCTGTTTATAGACCTCAATGGAGGTACAATTACCAACTCTCAGGGAAAGCCATTCCACATGTTGAAGAGCTCATAGGGCATATTACCTGTACGTGCAAATAGAACCATAAACATTATCCAGAAAATATCTGATCAGGATAGGAGTTAGGATGGTCATGTAATGAGAAGGAGAGGTAGTAAATGAACAGCCCTGGTGCTGCACTTTTGCCTATAAAATGTTCAAATACACACACACACACACACACACACGCACACACACACACACACACACTCCAGCATGTTGAGCTTATCCTCTAACAAATATTCACAATGATGACATCACAGTTCACTCAAGTTTTGAATTATACCTATGTATACATTACATAGTATACATGTATACATATACCTATGTATACATTACATATAACATGTAATGGACAACCATATATAGGCTTATGAAGATAAATACAGACAACCACATATACACATGCCATCTTTCCTCCTCTCTAAATCTTAAAATTGTTTGCCTTTATAGCACTTTATGGTTACAAAGTGCTTTGCATACTTCATCTGATCCTGCCAACAACCTTAACAAGTATCATATACAAGTACAAGAGGCACACCCTGAACTCCCTTAAAAATTGGAAAGAAAGAAAGAAGAGAGGAAGAAAAGGAGGAAGGAAGGAAGGAAGTAGGAAGGAAGGAAGGAAGGGAGGAAGGAAGGAAGGAAGGAAGGAAGTAAAGAAGAAAGCAGGAAAGAAGGAAGGAGAGAAAGAAGAAGGAAGGAAGGAAAGAAAGAAAAGAAAAATAATCTTAATATAGTCTGATTCTGTCACTCCCCTGCTCAAGAATCTTCAGTGGCCATATATTGCTTCTAAGGTACACTTACCTTGTTATCCAAAGTCCTTCACTATCTCACTTCAGGCTACCTTTTAGATTTATGTTACTTTATTCCCTTTTGGACACTCTATATTCTAGACAAATCAGCCTATTTGCTGTTCTCCAAATTCACCATAGCATCCCTCACCTCGATATTTTTTCCATGGGCTGTCACACATGCCTGGAATAAACTCATTCCTCATTTCTACCTCTTAGAATCCTTAGTTCTCTTTAAGACCAAATTCTCGTTCTACCTCATTTGGGAACCTTTTCCCTCCCGCCCCCCATTAAATGAGTTAATGCTACTTCCTTCTTAAATTATCTTGTATTTATTATCTGCGCACATGCTTTATTAGTAAGTTCTTTTTGTTTTGTTTTTGTGTGCTTAGAGCTTTGTATACATTTTTGTTGTTACTCAATTGTTTCAGTCATGTCCAACTCTTTATGACTCCATTTAGAGTTTTCCTGGCAAAGATACTGGAGTGGTTTGCCATTTCCCTCTCCAGCTCATTTTACAGATGAGGAAACACACAAGGTTAAGTGACTTGCCCAAGGTCACACAGCTAGTAAGTGCCTGAGGCCAGATTTGAACTCATAAAGATTAGTCTTTCTGACTCTAGATTTGGTATTCTATCCACTGCATCACCTAAGTGCCCAGCTGTACACATTTGGTGTTTAATAAATGTTTTTGGAATTGAATTGAACTTGGACTTGAATCCAGTTCTCCTGACCTCAGGTCTAGTGAAATTCAAACAGGTCACCTAATGTCAAATGAAACATCTGTTACAGACAGATCTCTCTCAGTGTGGGCCTTCAGTACAGTCTGTTAAAAGAAAAAAAAAGTTCCGTCAGTAAAACCAAAAGAACTGGGGGATGACAATAAATAGGAAACAATATGCCAGTTTTGGATCTCAGATACACCCTCACTGTAAAAATGCAGTCTAATGTCTATAAGGCTTCCCTGACAGTTCTGACTCTTACATTATAGGCCTAAGGAAGCCTCATCACTTGAATCATGTCAAATTGGCTGGACACAACCCTTTTCAATATCCCGAGTTCCAACATTGTCCTGATGGAGAGATAGACTCCGTGTCCTAACATGACAGGTCGTTTTCCATTGCTGGGATCTTTGAGTCTGTAGGCTGGGAAATTCTTAGGAAGAACAGAAGGGCTAGAACTGTACATTTTCACAGCTCTCCTTTCATTCACTCACACCTCAGAAGGCTTCAGCGTATGTTAACAATTTAACAATTTCCCATTCTCAAATTTGCTTTTAAGCTGACACCAGCAGGCTTGGCCTACAGGTATTATATATAGCTTCTTGCCGTCTCGCTCCACCATGCCTTGCTACCAAGAAAGCCACTCATATTTCCTTCATCCCCACACAAAGCTGCCACATTTTCACTGCTCCCTCTGCAAATGATGGATGGCGGATGTGCTAAATACAGAGACTGAGGTTACATAAAATTTTTATCCATGTTAAAGAAAAAGACTCCTACCTCCTCTCCTGCTTCATGTCTGCCCTCACATTGTGTCACTTCCTTCCTGGTCACTCAAAAAAGGGCCAGTAGGATTGAGGCTACAGAGGTCAAAAGCCTGACTCTTTGTTCTAAATCCATCTTCACTTTAAGGAGTGCCTGTATTTTTTCTGTCATTTCCCTTAGGGTGGGAATGAACCTCCTGTCAGACTTATGTATTGAGCTAAATAATTTCCTTTCAGTTTATGACACTTTTCCTTTTTTCTCCATGGTCAGCTCCTTAGATACAAGATAAAGAGTGAGAGGTAAGAAATGAAAGTTCAATACAACTGAAAAGTGACTTTTTTCATCTCTTTGGTACTTCATCTCTAAGATAATATTCACTAAGAGGGATGGACTAGAGGTCTAAAGTCCCTTTCTGCTCTAATAGTTTATGATTTAGTGTTTCTGTAAACTAAGCTATGGGTGGGACGATAAATTTCAGGCAGAAAGTACTTTAAATGTCATCTATGAAACCCTCTCATTTCACAGCTGAGAAAACTGAGTAAGAGGTAGAATTGAGATTTAGGGGGGAATTAGTATTGCTGAGGGGAAAATTAATTCAGAAATGGGTTTCCTTGTTACTGTTGATTCTAGAAAATGCATATTGCTATATAACATTTTCACAAAAATGTGTCCTGTTATTTTGGAAGGTACAACTTTGAAGAGTGTTTGAAAGCTAGAGACAGTAGCCTTCAAATTCCCAACTTAATTCAACTAACCTATATTGAATGTTGACTACATATATAACACTATGGTAGGCACGGTGGGGGGGGGGATGTAATATACAATTGCCTCTAGAATACTCTGCACCCTCTCCCCAACCAACATGCCTTTGTTCATACATTTCCCTATGATCAGACTTCTCTCCCCACCCAACAGATACTTTAGAGACCAACTCAAGTGAACTTCTTCCATAATTATCCTTTCTGTACCCCCTGTTTGGTCAGTAAAGGGCTTCCCCCTTGAACTTTGAACTGTGCTTTCTATCTCTCTCAGCGCCTCATTCAGTATTCTACACAACTTCTTGTTGTTCAGTGGTTTCAGTTGTGTCTGAGTCTTTGTGACCCCATTTGGGTTTTTCTATACAAAGAGACTGGAGTGGTTTGCCATTTCCTTCTTCAGCTTATTTTACAGATGAGGAAACTGAGGCAAAAAGGGTTAAGTGATTTGCCCAAGGTCACACAGCTAGTAAGTGTCTGAAGCCATATTTGAATTCATGAAGATGAGACTTCCAGACTCCAGGCCAGGCACTCTATCCCCTGTGCCACTTAGCTGTTCCATTCTATACACCAGACAATAAATATTTGCTATTACAGGAGCATTGACTGGAGGCAGCATGGTTCGATGGGAGGAATGCTGCCTGTGCAATAGAGAACATTGGTTTGAACACCAGCTCTGCCCCCTTACTCTCTGTGTAACCTCAGATACGTCAATTAGCTTCTCTGAGCCTCAGTTTCCTCATTCTGTAAAATGATGGGGATGAACTTGATGACATTTAAGATTCCTTCTAGGCCTAAATCTATGATTTTCTGACTTTTCCCCACAATGTACTCTATGATCTAGTGACACTGTCTTCCTTGCTGTTCCTCACATGAGACACTCCATCACCTAACTCTGGACATTTTGATGCCTATTCCCCATATCTGGATTTCTCTCCCTCCTTTCCTCCTCCTCTTCCTCTCTCCTTCCTCGTCTCCAACTAATGCCCTTCCTGGCTTCCTTCATGTCCCAGCTAAAATCCCACTTTCTGCGAGAAGCTTTTCTGATCTTCTTAATACTAGGGCCTTCCTGCAGTTGATTATCTCCAATGTATTCATTATATATATAATATATATATATATTATATTATATATGTGTGTGTGTGTATGTATGTAAGTGTGTATGTATATATGTCTGTGTGTAGAGATACACATAGCATATATACAAATATATGTATATATATACTGTGTGTCTACATATGTATACATAAACACATATACACATAGATATATATATATACACACACAAACACACACATACACACACACACAGTTGTTGTCCATCGTTCTCGAAGAGAACAAAAATGATATCACTATGTCAGAGTCAAGTTATAATGCATCTAACTGTGATTCATTAAGTGATTGATTAGACCAATACAAGCTCAGGCACAAATAGTCCATGTGAACATTTGGAGTAGGTTCTTTAAATTTGTGCATCTTGCATTTCTTTTGAGCTGTTTCAATTCTGCTTTGCTCATAGAGCACAGACCCTTCTCTGATGAGGGCATGTCATGTTGGGCAGTCCTGTGCCATACATACACACATGCATGCACATATATATATACATATAAACATATATATGTCACATGTAAATTACATATATCATTATATATATAATATGTATCAGAAATGATTTGAACTTAAATTCTCTGATTCTAAAGGCCTTATGTGATCCAATGTATCAGTCTGACACTCATATGTCAAAATTGGAAACTGAATCATGGAGAAGTGAAGTGATTTCACTTCACAGGTTAAATAGCTATTTAGTGTTATGACTGAGCTGGGATGACCAAACCATCTAATTCTCTTAGTATAATTCTCTAGTCATATACATATATACATATATGTGAGCATGTGTATCTTGTTTGGTACATCTTTGTTTACATGTTGTCTCCCACAAAAGGATAAGGACTGTTTTTTGTCTTTCTTCATGTTGCTAAGGCCTAACACAGTGCCTAGTGGACTTAATAAATCCTTGTTAACTAATTTCCTATTCTAGATCTATGATCCTCAGACTAAGTAATCTCTAGGGTTCTCTTTAGTTCTAAATCCTAGGATCCTGTGATTTGTTGCTTACCCCATACTTTTGATTTACTACTATTTCCTAAGCTCCATGATATTTCTTCAGATCTAGACACAGCACATATGAGACGGTGTCTCAGTATATTCCTGTTAGGGGGATGGAATGCCAGGCCCTCCTAGGGAGCTCTTATTCTCTGTGTTGATCAAAATAGGAAATGACTCAGAATGAGTACAAGTTCGGGAGAGCCAGATTTCAGAAAAGCGAGAAACAAGGTCTTGATTTTTGTGTAAACACAAGGTATTTGACCTACATAGCTGGTTCACATTTATGTAAGGTCCCTAAGGTTATCAAATCACTTTTCTTACAGCAACCCCATGATAGGTAATACAGTTATTATTATCCCCATTTATAAATTATGATGATAATACTAATGCACTTGAGAGTATGATTGTAGATGTTGAATTGAGGCTCAGAAAGCTTAAACATCCTCCCTGCAGCCCCCTCCCCAGAGTCATGCAGGAATTAACAGAGCCAGGACTTACATATGCTACCTTGTCATGGTTTGTGGTCCTGTGACAGTGACAACATCTATTCTTTTCTACGGGCTCAGGACTGCCTGTATCCCTAAACCTCATGATACACCTTCTTCCAGCCAAGTATCAATCTGGTTAACAAGAGCATTCCTTAGTCCCTATGGGCAGCTGGTGCCAGGCCACATGACAGCTAGGAGAGAGTTGAATACATTTATTCTTCTCAGTGAAGGCTATAGAAAGCATAATTACTGCATGGCAGAGGAGGGTCTGTCCCAGTCCATGATTTTCAGAGTATTCTAGATTTAAAGCTGGAAAGAACCTTGGAGATCATTCAGTAGAATCCCTGAATTTTACGGATAAGGAAATTGAGGCTCAGAAAGTTTAAATGTCTTCCTTAGGATGACACAATCAATTAGTGCCTAAAGTTTTGAATAGCTAGGTGGTATAATGGATAGAACACCAGGCCTGGAGTCAAGAAGACAGGAGAGCAAATTCTACCTCAGATACTTACTAGCTGTGTGACCCTAGGCAAGTCACTTAATCCTCTTTGCCTCAGTTTATCATTTGACAAATGAGCTAGAGAAGGAAATGGCAAACCATTCCAATATCTTTGCCAAGAAAACTCCAAATGGGATCACGAAGAATCAAACATGACTGAAACAACTGAACAACAACAAAGGTCAGACTTTGAATCCAGGACTTCCACACTTCAAGGGGAACAGAGAAAGGAATTATTTTTGGTTATTCATTCATTCAATGCTGACCTCTACCCCTAAAGTGTATTTATCATTAATCTCTATTGGTTATAAACACCATTCCCAAATGCTGAAATCTACTAGAGGAAGTCACAAAGCCACACCAACAGAGAATCTTACCCATCCATCCATATTACCTACTCTCAACTGAGTTTCTTAACTGCAGAGCAATCTTTGTATTCCGCTAGTTGATTCTCTACCACACTCCCTGCACTAGCTCTTCCCAATCTTTTCTTCTCTCTTCAAGCCTCAAATTCACCCCATATTTCAACACAGGATCCCACCTCCTCTCTACTTAAGAAAGAGTCCCCTCCTTTCCCCTACATCACACATCAAAATGTCTCTGTTGCTCCAGTCTCAGAGAATGATGCGGCTCTTCTTCTTGTCCTCCTTAAATATCTCCAGAGCACTTTGCCCTCTATATAAATTTACTTAAGATCTATGTGGTGCCTATTGAATAGTAATAAAGTGCTTTTCCCAGGAATTTACCCAGTATTACATTTTCTTTCTTCCTTCCTTCCTTCAGGCAATCAGAGTTAAGTTACTTGCCCAGATTCACACAGCTAGTAAGTGTATGAGGTCAAATTTGAACTCAGGTCCTCCTGACTCTAGGCCTGGTGTTCTATCCACTCTGCCACCTAGCTGCTCCATATTATACTTTCTTAAAAAGTATTTTATTTTATGGGGCATCTAAGTGGTGCAGTGGATAGAGCACCAGCCCTGGAGTAAAGAGGACCTGAGTTCAAATCCCACCTCAGACACTTAACACTTAACTAGCTGTGTGACCCTGGACAAGTCACTTAACCCCATAGCCTAGCCAAAAAAAAAAAGTGTTTTATTTGAAGGAATAATCGCAAGAAAACAATGAGAGGAGGGATGATGTTTGAGTCAAAAGATACGGCTTCAGATTCTAGTTCTGCCATTTATTACCTCTTCATAATAATACCTCTTGGCAAGTAACTCTGTAGGCCTCAGTTTTCTTATTGTAAAATGAGCAGACTGGACCACAGTGCCCTTCCTGCTCTAATTCTGTGATCCTTCACACCTTAATTTATTATGCTTACCTTTGTACATGTCATCTCTACCCAGAAGACTATAAACTCCCTGAGAGCCAGGACTGGATTTGCCTTTATAGCCTCAATGACTGAACCAGTGCTGATACTTCATAAGAGACAGCTGATGGCACAGAGGATATAGTGCAGGCCTGGAGTCAGGAAGACCTGAGTTCACATTTGCCTCAGTGCTTCCTAGCTGTGTGATCCTGGGCAAGTAACTTAACCCTGTTTGTCTCAAATTTCCTCAACTGTAGAATGGAGATCATAAATAGCATGTACCTTGCCGGGTTATTATGAGGATCAAATGAGATAATATTTGTAAAAAGCACTTAGCACAGTGTCTGCACAGAGCAATTGCTACATAAATGCTTATTCCCCCTTTTCATAAATTTCCCACATTGAATTGATCAGTATGTATTATAAATGATTGTTTATATCACCGTATCTGTCTTAAATTGTAAATTCCTAGTAGTCAGGGGCAGGTCTGTGTATTATATTTCTCTTTACACAGGACTGCACACAGTGACATATTCAAATAAATGGTTATCAAGTGCTGTTTTAATGGTGATTTTAGATGTTTGGGGGACTTAGTCAGCTAAGGTATGTCATTATGAGGTTATATACCCAGTGCAATGTAAAGGGGTTAGGCAAGGGGCAGTCCCTCTGTACCTTTCTTCTCGTGGACAGCCAACAGAGATGTTCAATATATTCTTACTGCACCACAATAAAAAAGTCAGTGCACTTGATTTGTGGAGGAAGGAAGGCAGCAGCCTTAACAGAATAAGGCACCAAGTCTCCCTCCAAGGAGACACTGTTTATAGCTATCAGATAGAAACATTTTTACCAAATGTAGGCCAGAATTACACTACAAACGCAAATCTAGTTATCTTCAAAAGAGCAGGAAAGAGAGATGGGTGAAACTTGTTTGCGGTGGTACAGCTTGGGGATGGGGGAGAAGAGTTCCAGTATTCCTTGGAAGTTTTCCGTATGCATCAGTGACTTTGAATTGTCATTTCTACTTCTATGATATCCTTTGTATCTGTCCCTCCAGTTGGACAGCCAATATCCTATGTAGGGTCCTTACCACCTCTTATCTTAACTATTACGATGACCTTCATATTGGATTCTCTACCTTAAACCTCTCCCACTCTAATCTAATTTCCACATGATTTCCAGAGTGATTTTTCCAAAAGGATTTCCGATCATGTCACCCCCCTTAACAAAAAAAAAAAAATTAACCTCCGCCTCCATTAGCTCTCTAGTAACTCTAAAGTTAAATACAAACTGTTTGGCAATGAAAGTTCTTCACAACCTAATCTCAGCCTACTTTTGCAGCTTTATTATACAATACTTCCCTTTATGCTCTCTATGGTTCAGTTAATTGAGCTCCTTACTGTTCCTCATACCCGGCCATCCATTTCTCATCTGTTTGCCTTTTAAGAGGTGAAGAGGAAATACATCCCAGGCATGGGAGACAGTCAGTGTAAAGACACAGCACTGGGAAATGAATGGCCTTGTGTCTCGGTAAAAGGAGAGCCAAGAGAAAGCAATGTTGCAAAAGCCAGAGACGTAAGAGTATGCAGTGGGTCAACAACATAACATATTACAAAGAGGTCATGAAGAATAAGGACTGAGAAAAATCCACTAGATTTGTCAACAAAGCGCTCATTGGTAACTTTGAAAAGAGCAATTTCAGTCAAATGATGAGATTGGAAGCCATGCTGCAGCAGGTTGAGAAGTGAGAGGAGAGGAAATGAAAGGACCAAATGTATATGACTTTTTCAAGAACTTTAGCTGTGAAAGAAAAGTGATACAGGATGATAGTTAGCAGGGGTGGTGGGATGAGGTAAAGCTTTTTATTTTTATTTTCCAAGGTAGAGGAGACAGTGTATTTGAAAGCAGCAGGGAAGGAATGAATGAATAAAGAGAGATTAAAGATTAGAGTTCAGGGATAATAGTGGGAATCTGCTGGAGAGGACAGTAGGGAATGGGATCAAAGGTGTGTGTAGAGGAATTGACTTTGGCAAGAAGGTTGATTATTCTCCTTAGCCTAGAAAATAGAAACAAAGAGGCACATAATTCTGATTCCTTCATATAGTTATCTTACTGCCATCCACCATGAAGAATGGTTCTTTCCTTTTGTTAATGTTCCTGTTTTCTTCCATATAAAAACTTCCACAAATTCCCTGTTACCTCAGTTCACCACCTAAACAAAAAATAATGCAAATTTTTTTTTTTTATTCTAGAGACTGGAAGGAGTAGACTGGAGTGAAGAAAGAGATAATGAGTGATGACGTTGGGAGGTTATAAGATCAGAATAAAGGGTGAAGAAAGCATATATCAAATGGCCTCCATTTTTTTTAGTAAAGTATAAGACAAGGTTCTGTTTATATTTTGAATTTATTTATTTTTAGTTTTCAACATTCCCTTCCTTAAGATTTTAAGTTCCAAATTTTCTCCCCCTACCAACCCCATACCCCAAGATGGTGTGCGAGCTGATACAAGCTCTACATATACATTCATACTAAATATATTTTTACATTAGTCATGTTGTAAAGGAGAAATAGAACCAATGGGAGGAATCATGTGAAAGAAGCAAAAAAAAAAGAAAGAAAGAAAGAAAGAAAAAGAAAAAAAAGAAAAGAGCAAATAGCGTGCTTTAATATGTATTCAAACTCCATAGTTCTTTCTCTGGATGTGGATAGCATTGTCCATTACAAGTCTTTTGGAGTTGTCTTAGATGCTTACATCGCTAAGAAGAGGTAAGTCTATCAAAGTTAGTCATCGAACAATGTGGCTGTTATTGTGTACAAACTGTTCTCAGTTTAGATCAGGGATTCTTGACTTTTTGTAACTTGGATGCCTTTGGCAGTCTAGACCATCTATGGTTATACAAAGTCCCTGGTCCCCTCCTCAGAGCATGTAAAACAATAAGATTATTAAGGAAGCTAATTAGATTGAAATACAATTAGCAAAAAACTTAAACAAATAAGTTCAAGTTCCCCAGGTTAAGAACCCCTAATCTCAGAGAGAAAAGGAATTCTTTGGGAGGTTTGAGGAGAGCAAACAAAGTTTAGAACATGGTCTAACGAGTGGGATAGGGAATTTGTTATGGAGGAGTAGAAGACTGTCTTGCTGCAATGAGAGTATAGTTGACATTAGAAAGACATCTAGCCAGTTAGGTAACAGTCAATAGAGTACTGGGCCTGAAATCAGCAATCCTGAATTCATATACTGTATACCATATACCATATACTGTAGCTGTATGACCTTGGATAAATCACTTAACCTCTGCCAAATTTTTCCCACCTGTAAAATGAGGATAACATTATCATCTATCTACCATGGTTGTTGTGAGGCTAAAATGAGATCTTTGTAAATGTTTTGTCAACCTCAAAATGCTATATAAATGCTTGCTATTATTGTTAGCTATCAAAACATAAATTTCTGGTTGACCTCGTCAGTATGGTCCTGTAACCACCTTGAGGGAAGCTTCGGATCCTTAGAGTAGGGAATTGGGGCAGGAGAGCATTCCAAGCACAAAGGGTAGCGGCCTGTACATAGGTACAGAGATGAGAGACGGAATGTCGGCAAGTAGGCCAGTTTATTCAGAACAGAGTGTGTACGAAAGGAAGTGATGTGAAATTAGTCTATAAGAATAGGTTATAACCAGATTGTGAAAGAGTTTAAGTGCTGGAGGAATTTCTTTTTTATGCTAGTGTTACTAGGGAGCCACTGAAGCTTCCAGTTTCACCTATTAAAGTGCCTTTTGCATTCAATTCCAGCAATTTATAGGAAGGTAAATAGAAACTGTCATCACATCATTTCCTAGGATTACTCTTTCCCTCCACTCCAAAGGAAAAGGAGCACATTAGTGCTCACTTCACCAGAAACCTCCCTTAATCCTCCTGACACTTTCAAAATGCCCAACCCTCATTTACCTCCCCTTCAGAAAAGTGCATTATGGGAGAGTCAATGAGCTTATGGTAAGGGCTCTCTGCTAGAGTGCTTTAGAAGAGTCATTCTATTATGTTTATTAAGAGCAGCCATCTCTATTTACTAATCCCACTTTTGCTTCTGAAAATGTAGAAATGTTCTGTCTGTGCAATGATGCTTCTATTGAGTCACAGGAGGAAAAGAAATTGTTGCTACCTAGTACAACTTAACTACTGTGGTTCACATCTTTAGGAAGAGGCTGAGAATTTTGTGCAATGTCTTCGCTTTTGGAAAAAAGTAAAGAGACATCAAATCAACCAAGTGTTTATTAAGCGCCTACTATATGCCAGGCATTATGCTATGTACCAGGAATATAAGTTCAGTCATGTCTGATTCTTCGCGACTCCATTTAGGGTTTTCTTGGCAAAAATACTGGAGTGGTTTGCCATTTGCTTCTCTAGCTCATTTTACAGATGAGGTAACTGAGGCAAACAGGGATAGTGACTTGCCCAAAGACACACAGCTAGTAAATGTCTGAGGTCAGATTTTAACCGGGCCTTCCTGACTCTAGTCCCAGCACTCTATCCACTGTGTCACCTAGTTATAAGTACATGATCCCAACTCAAAATTGGTTTACATCTTAATAGCTGAGATAAGTCCATATAAAAATATATACCACATAACTATAAAGTTCATATACATGTTCATATACACATACACATGTGTGAACACAAAAAATGCAAAGTGCAATTGAAGTTGGGGACATCAGGGAAGACCATAAAAAAGATGATGTCTCAGTTGCATTTTAAAGTAAAAGAGAGACCCTAGCAGGCATATAAGGATGCACTTCAAGCATGTGAGATTGTCAGCGCAAAAGTATGGTGACAGGAAAAGTAAGATTATGTAAGGAACAGAGAGCAGACAAGTTTGGCTGGACCAAAAAGTGCTAGAAAGGTAGGTTGGGGCCAAGATGTGTGGAGCTTTAAAAGTTGCAAAAATGGAATTTAAATTTTATTCCAGAGGCAATAAGAAGCCAGTGGAATTGGTTAAATAGAGGAGTCATGTGATCGTATCTAAACTTAAAGAAAATTACTTTGGCAGCAAACTTGAAGCAGGGAGATCAATTAGGAGGTGGTTGCAATGATCAAGGCAAGAGACAATGAAGGCCTGCACTAAGGAGGTAGTTGTACAAATGGAGAGAAAAATATTGGATATGAGAAATGTGAAGATAAAAAGGCAAGATTTGGCATTTGGTTAGATATGTGAAGTGAGGGAGTGAGGAATCAGGAATAATGCTAACATTATAAATCTGAGGCAATGGAAGGATGTTATTGATCCCTTTGAACAGAAATAGGGAAATTTGGAAGAAGGGAATGTTTAAGGGGAAAGATGAGTTTAGTTCATAAGTAGAATGAGCCTGAAATGGGACCCAATGAAGTAAAGTGATGGAACTTAAAAACTCAAGCTTCTCTACCAAATTGGAAAGGAACCAGAGAACAGTTTAACAAGCACTGACCCAATTTTAAAACTATGGTCACAGAATCAAAGAATCCTTGTGTTGGAAGGGACCTCTGAAGCCCTTTTGCCCAACATGCATTTATACAGTAATCCTTTCTACAAGATACATCGAGAGTAGTCATACAGTCTTCACTGATATTTTCCAGTGAAGGAAACCCCTCTAACAGCTGAAGAAGCTCATTCTACTTTTATATAGCTCTAAAGAACGGGAATTTGTTTGTTTGTTTGTTCTAAACATCTTTACATTTGAACCTGGTCTTGCCCTCTAGGGCCAAGCAGAATAAATCTAATTCCTTTCTCATAAGACGGTCCTTCAAAAACTTGAAATTGGTTTTGACACTCTAACCTCAATTCTCTTCTCCAGGCTAACTATCTCCAGTTCCTTCAAACAGTAGTTATGTGACATGATCTGGAAGCCTCTCGTCATCCTGATCATCCCCTCTTTAGATACTTATCAGCTTCTTAAAACTTACTACCCTAACCTAAACACAATATTCCAACCAGGGCAAAAGCAGAGTAGGACTACTGCCTCTCTCATTCTGGGCATTAAGCTTCTGTTAACACTCTCTAAGACTCATTTTGGAGGTCATATTTCACTGACATTGGGGTTCTTTTACTTCCTCTATTTTCCAGTTCCTTTTTTATGTGTCATCTTCCACAATTACAATGTAAGCTTCTTGTAGGTAGGGACTATTATGTCCCCCACACACACCTTGCATTTGTATTCCCAGCACATAACACAGTGCCTGGTGCATGGTAAGAGTATAATAAATGCTCTATATATCTATCTGCCTATGAGACTATTCTGATAATAAAATTAAGTAGAGTTAATATTTGGGAGTGTAGTCTAATAGAAAGAGCACAAGGTTTAAAATCAAAGAACATGGCTTTAAATGCTGGCTCTATTAAAATGAGAAAATATACAAAAAATGTTTTGCAAATTTGAAGTGTTTTGTTGTTTTTGTTGTTGCGGCTGCTGCTGTTGGTTGGTTGGTTATTGTCCTTCATTCTTGAAGAGGACCAAAATGACACCACTATGTTAGAGTCAAGTCATAGTCTGTCCAACTGTGGCTGATCAGACCAAAATGAGCTCAGAATGTTCTCCCACAGGTTGAGCACAAATAGTCCATGTGAACGTTTGGTGGGCATTCTCTAAATTTCCACATTTTGATTTTCTTCTGAGCTACTTCAATTCTTTGCTCATAGAGTACAGCACCTTCTCTGATGAGGGCACACCATGCTGGGAAGACTTGTGTATGGTCTCCCATGTTGCACAATCAATTTCAAAGTTCTTAAGAGAGACCTTGAGAGTGTCTTCGTATCACTTCTTCTGACCACCGTATGAGTGCTTGCCTTGTGTGAGTTCTCTATAAAGTGGTCTTTTAGTTAAGCATATATTTGGCATTAGAACAACGTGGCCAGCCCATAAGAGTTACACTCTCTGCAGTAGAGTTTGAATGCTTGGCAGTTTAGTACAAGAAAAGACCTCAATGTCTTGTACCTTATTCTGCCAGATGATCTTCAGAATCTTCCTAAGACAATTCAAATGGAAGTGACTCAGTTTCCTGGCATAGCCCAAGTATACTATCCAGGTTTCACAGGCATACAACAATGAGGTGAAGAGGGTCTCAACTAAGATGGTAGGTGTATGCATGGAAAGAAAGGGTTGTATGCAAAAAATGTTGTGAAGGTAGAAAGATACGACTCAGCAAGCGACAGGATAGTCATTCTCTAACAACTATTTTAAGTTTTCTTATAGCTTTCAGAAAGTTCCATCTCTTTCCTTTCTCTGATAGGGTATAAAGCAGAAGGACCACCTATACCAGAGCAGGTTTTTGGAGACTGATAGGAGAGTTCACAAAACAGTTCACATCTCTTGACTATGCAATTCCACTGTTAAAATTTTATCCAAAAGCTATCATGAAAAGGAAAAAGGGGCTGAGCAATACAAAAATATTCATAATTGCTTAATTTGTAATGGTTAAAACCTGAAAACAATCTATTGCTCTAAAAGTTGACAAATCCCCAAATAAATTATGTGGCATTTAGTACTTCATTGAATAATGCCATAAGATGAGAAATATGATCAATACAAGGAAATACATATTACCCAAATGCCTCATCAGTCAAATAATTACCATATATTAAGCACTGGCTTTGTGCCAGGCATTGTAACACAATAAGTGCTTAATCAATGCTGATATCACCATACAAGCACCTGGGGATTCAAAGAAAAAGAGAAGTCAGTCCCTGACATCACAGAGACTACATTCTAATGGGAGAGACAGCATGTTCATAAGTAGGCATATATAAGATACAAAGGAAAAAATGTAAGATCACCTTTGAGAGGAAGTCACTAGAGGTTGGAAGGGCCAAAAAATGCTTCCTGCAGGAAGTAGGGCTGGAGCTGAGCCTTGAAGGAAGCCAGGAATTCTAAGAGGCAGAAGAGAAGAAGGAAAGAATTCCAGGAATGGGGGCAGCCAGTACAAAAACACAGAAAGAGAAGATGGGACATATTGTGTGAGGATTAGTAAGTAGACCAGTAAGTCCTGAGTGTACAGTACATGGGAAGGTCTAGTATTTAAGACTAGACAGATGAGGAGGAGTCATGTTGGGAAGAGCATTAAATGCGAAACCAAAGGGTTGATATTTGATACTCTAGGTAATAGGCAACCAGGAAGGTTTGTGGAGCAGGGTCCAGGCCTGAGCTTTGAAAAAATCATTTTGGCAACTATGTGGAGGATGGACTGGTGAGGGGAGGGAATTGAGGGTCAGAGAACTATTAGGAAGCTATTAACTAGTACATGCAAGAGGCAAGGAGGGCTTGAACTAGGATGATGACTATGTGAGTGGAAAGAAAGGGGCATATTCAAGAGGTATTTTAGAGGTAGAAATTGTAAGATTTGGCAACTAATTGAATACTTAGAAAGAATGTAAAGAGTCAAGAATGCCATTTAGTTTGTGAACCTATATGAGTGAAATGATGGTGATACCCTTGACAGTACTAAGGATGTTCTAAAGAGGGGCAGGTTTTGGGTAAAAGATAATGAGTTCTATTTGGGACATGACCTTGGTCAACTTATTTCATCTCTCTGGGACTCAGTTTCCTCATCTATAAAATGAGAGTTGGACTGATCCAACTAAGAATAACTTGGAAGTCACATAAAAATAAATGGTGAATAGTTTGTTGACCCTTGGACTAAATAGTATCTGAGGTCCCTTCTGACTCTAAATCTCTCATCCTACCCTCTGCTGAGTTTGAGGTGCCTACAGGGCAACGAGTTTGATATGTCCAATAGGCAGTTTGTGATGGGAGATTAGAGTTCAGGAAAGAGGTTAAGGCATGACATATAGACCTGGGTGTCATCTGCAGATAGTGGGAGGTAAACTAGGATGGTAGTGGTACAAGTAGAAATGAGGAGAGAAATGTGAAACATATGTCAGAAGCAGATTTGGCAGAACTTGGTAAATAATTACACATACCCACTACATGTAGGCCTGGCTCCAATTATGCTTCATTTCACTCCTCTGCCATTGTCAAATGAGCTCCACCATTGCTTCTCAGAAGGATATTTCCGCTTACTCTCCTTTGTACGGCTCTACTTATCAGCCCTATAACTTTCCAGACTAACGTACCCTTCCTCACCTTCCTTTCCCTAAATATGTTATCTCCCCCTGCTAGAAAGTAAGCTCCTTCACAGTAAGAGCTTTCTATGCTTTTGTATTTGTATGCTCAGAGAATAGTACAATTCTTGGCTCATAGTGGAGGGCAGCTAGGTGGCACAGTGGATAGACGATTGGGCTTGGAAGCAGGAAGACTCATTTTCTTGAGTTTAAATGTGGCCTTGGACATTTACTAGCTATGTGAACCTGGGCAAGTCACTTCACCCTGTTTGCTTCAGTTCCTCATCTGTAAAAATGAGCTGGAGAAGGAAATGGCAAACCACTCCAGCATCTTTGCCAAGAAAGCCCCAAATGGAGTCACCAAGAGTTGGACACAACTGAACAACAGCTGGTTCATAGGGAGTGCTTAATAGATGTTTTTTCATTCATTCATGAGGGCTGAGGGAAAGGGAAGAGACAAGAATGACTCACAATATCACAGGGGCCCTAGAATTTAGAGCTAAAAGAGATCTTAAAGATTGCTTAGTTTAATCTTTTAATTTACAGTGGAGGAAACTGAAGCTCAGGGATGTTGAGTCACTTACTAAAGTCATATAGGCAGTAAATACTAGAGTTAGGAGCTGAATCCAGGACCTATGACTCCAAGAATAAAAATCTAATCATTACTCAACATTAATTCTATGATTTCAAATTTTAGTTATCTCCTCCTTCCTGGAATAGATGGAAAGAGATGAGATCAAGGTCAAAAATGAATGGGTTAGCTTTGGCTGGGAGGATAACCACATCATCTTTTGGAATCCATGAGGAAGGAAGGAAGAATGTAAGGAGACACAAAGATTTTGAGAAGTGGAGGAAGGGGAGAGTTGAGTGAGCTCATGTCACAAGACCTCAATCTTAATAGTAAAGTATACGTCATATGTTTTCTGATCAACTCAGTTTTCACAAAGATTAGAGTTCAATGTTGAGATATTTTGGATGATCGCAATTTACCTCATTTGGCTTGAGCTCCGCCCAGTTTCCTGGGAATTTCTAAAAGTCATCTAAATTCATCTTGCTCCTTACTAACAAACCTGTTAGGAACCATAAATTAAAACAGTAAAATATTTAATTGGGACTCACTGCAAGCCAAAGTAACAGAAACCATCTCTCAATATGCATTTCCAAAAGAGTGCAACACTACAGAAGCCTGGGAAAACAGTTTCTGCATGCCTCATGCCTATGTCACGGGGAAAGGCTCTCTTGATATTAATAATCTAAGCTTGCTTAACAATATTATGTTCATTATTTTAACTTTCAAAGATTTGTGCAATTTTGACCCATAGGACATACCTTGTTAGAAGAGAGCCTTTAAGTGACATTTTGCTCAATTAGAGCAATTCTTTTATATAGTCAACAAATAATAAGCATAGCGGGGTTTTATGTTTTCACCTTTCAGAAAATGGTGTGACAGTCAAAATGTGGTCTGCTTAAAACATCATCTGCAAAAGTCTGACTACATCTTCATATTTTTAAAGACATCTTTAAATGTGCGTGCATATGTATACATATTAGATCGATAATTCTTTTGTACAGATTAGAAAATAGACAATACCTCATTGAAGGTAAAAAAAAAAAACTTAAAAATACCTTATTGGAAGTAAAAAAAAGTCAATTCCTTTAGAATCCTCTCCTCCTTCATAGACCTTTATAATTGATCCTTCAATGTTCTCAAAATGGTGGAACTCTTTGATGGATACTGGGTCCAATATGTCTTTGTTTTCTTTAAGGCCTCATGTAACACAACAGACTATGTTGTTAAAGCTTAAATGTTGTGCCTCTACTATTACTGATGATAAAATTTGTTATAAAGTGTTTGCTATCCTTTCAGTTTCAACCAAATGTACCTTTTACTCTACATTTCTTTCTGTTTTAGGAAGAGATATTGCTCATAGTCTTCTACCATCTTCCTCCATAAAAACTTACAAATGGATATATACTCTAAAATAACATTGCCTTTTACTACCATTCCTTTACATTTGACGAGATCAAGTATTTGCTCACTAAAGCAGTTTCTAGGCCCTGCTTGTCTCTGTTGTGGCAAATGATTTAGTATGGTTAAATTTTCTTTAAAATGTCAACGAATTTTTTAAAAATCTATGTCATATATTTCAGCATCAATTTTGTTGTTCAGTCATGTCCAGCTCTTTATGACCCCGGTCATAGCATGACAATAACAGTCCATAGGGTTGTCTTGGCAAAGATACTGGAATGGTTTGCCAATTTCTTTCTCCAGTGGATTAAGGCAAACAGATTGTATGTGACTTGCCCAATATCACACAGCTAGTAATTGTCTGATTCCCAGATTTTAACTCAGGTCTTCCTGACTCCAGGCTCAACACTCTATCCACTAAGCTATCTAGCTGCCTCTTTCAGCATCAAGAGCTTGTTTAAATAAGTTAGCTTGGACTTACCTCAATTGCATGCCCTATCTTCTCATTTGAATTCTTCCTTTTAGTTTGGCATAGATTTTTTATCTTTGTTCTTAACAAGTTGGTGGTCTGACTGTACTCAAGTGACTGATTTGGAGTTGACTCTCACACTGATAACCAACCACTTCCGGACTATTAAAATATAATCAGTTTTATTTTTTGTGGTGTTATTTGGTGCTCACCATGTTTGACCTCACAATTCTCTTAAAGGAAGTGTTCATGATATATAAGCAAGAGGCTCCTGTACAAGTCTTTGACCTCTCATTTCTTTTTCTTGATCTATACTTTCCAACATATTTTTTTTGATTGATCTACTCTATGTACACTTTGCCATGCACTGTACTTAGCAACAGGAATACAAAGAAAAGTGAAAAACAGCCTTTGCCCTTAAGGAGCTTAATTAGAAAAACAACATGCAAACATCTATGTATAGACAAACTATATTTAGGATAAATAAGAAATTAGCAACAGACTGAATATGCTAGAATTAAGAGGGAATTGAGCAAGACTTTCTGTAGAAGGTGGGATTTTAGCTAGGGGATGCACAATTTTATAACCCTTTGGCCATAGTTCCAAATTGCTCTCCAAAATTGTTGGATCAGTCCACAACTCCACCAACAATGCATTAGTGTTCTAATTTTCCCACATCTTCTCCAACATTTATCATTTTCCTGTTTTGTCATGTTAGTCAATCTGATAGGTGTGATGTGGTACCTCCTGTCATTTTGATTTGCATTTCTGTAATCAATGGTGATTTAGAACATTTTTTCAGATCACTAACATTCATTCTTGTCATCTATTTCCATATTTATGAATTTGTTGGACAGGAGGTGAAACTTTAAAGCTAATTTTCATCTGTAATTATTTTATTATTGCTGATTTGGAGGCTGCTAATAGTTTGTAGTCTTTCTTTTGAGAATGATTTATTCACATTTTTTGGCTACTTACCCATTTAGAAAGAGTTCTTGGTCATATACATTTGTCTCTATATCTTTTGAATATCAGGTAATTTATTAGAGATATTTAATACAAATAGTTTCCTAATTGATGGCTTCCCATTTTAGCAATGATTTTGCTTGTTGCAAAGTTTTTTTTCAGTTTTATATAATCAAAATTGTCTATTTTATCTTTTATAGTCTCTTCTAGCCTTTGTTTGGTTAAAATTCCCTCCTAGACATAAAAGGCTGAGGTACCTCTTTCATTTTCCTCCAATTTTTGTATGATATGAGCTTTTGTATTTAGGTCATATCTTCACTTGAAATAATATATTCTGTAAGATGTTGTTCTAAAGCTATGTTTTTGAGACATGATTTCAATTTTCCCCAGCAATATAATTTCCACTCCTTCCCTTCCTACTTTTAATTTGCCATGAGATTTTATATTATTTGTTCTTCCAAATGAATTATGATTTTTGTCTAGCTACACTACTTCAGTTCTTTAGGCAGCTAAATGATACAATGGGTAGAGAACTGGGCCTGGAATCAGGCAAAACTAGATTCAAATGCAGTTACTTCCTAGCTATGTGATCCTGGACAAGTCATTAACCTGTCTCAGTTTCCTCAGTTATAAAATAAGAAGAAGAATAGTAACTACTTCCTATGTTTGTTATGAAGATCGAATGACATGATATTTGTAAAGTATTTAGTACAGTTCCTTTCACGTAGTAAGAATTAAATAAATACATATTCCCTTCCCCTTTTCCCAATCCCTAAAGGCTCTACATCCCTCCTCTCACATGACCTGTAACTGCAACCCTTAATTTATCACACATTTCTGGACTGGTTTATTCATAGTTTTTCAGGTAAAGATTCACCTTGCTTCTCCTTCATTAATGAGCAGATAGCATGTATGAACCAACCCCTAAAACAGTATCTTTTGTACACCTGCTACTAGGTCACTGAACTCTGTGGTGTAGGACTCTTAAGAAGATGCTCTTCTGTATGTATTAAAATCTGTTCCTGCAGTTCCACAGATCTGTCCTGCACTCATCCCACACACTACAATCCTTCAGTAAATAACTACTTAGTAGAACTGGAGGCTGACTTGTAGAATACCCTACCCAATGGCCAAAGTAACATAGAACTACATAGAAGCCCTGAGGAGGCCTAGAGCATGAGGACCAAGGCTGACTACACTCCCACAACATTGGCATTCTTGGATCTTGTTTGAAACTCAGGGAATAGGTTAAGTAGGTCCCCCTCCAATGGCTAAGATAGTCAGTTTATTGGTCAGTGGTTGGGCTCTCCTTATTATTCCATATCTACCCAATCTTTGCTAAAATGAACTCTCCTAAGTCCCAAATAATATTCTCTGAGCCCTCACCATCCATTTCTAATGCTGGTAGACAGGAAAGATGTGTTGTGAAGGAACTCCTCAACTCTAGGCAGCAATGGGGCCACCACCACTATTCCTAGTGAGTTGGCAAGCAGTAGATGAAGGGGGGAGGAAATAAGCAATTATTAAGTACCTACTATATGCCAGGCACTATACTCAGTGCTTTAAAAAATAAATATTTGTTAAGCACCTACTATGTGCAAGGCACTGTGCTATTATCTCATTTGATATTAGACAAAAAAGAAGGCATGGGAAACAGCACATAATGTGTAAGCCAAGAACTTATAGAAACCTTCCACCAAGCCACAGCCTCAAGGTTCAGAGAGGTCTTCTTTGGGGAGGAATGGTCATTATGCAAATGAAGAGGGATGGGTTCCACTGAGTCCTCAAGAAGCTTGGTGGCCCTGCCCATGGTTACATGGGCAAAGCACTACTGGACTGGAGTGGGGAACACAAGGTGTTGCAATAAACAGATTGAAACTTTGCTAGTCAGGTTGAGTCAAATGAATGGTCATCTCTCTGGCAGTCTTTGTGAATCTCAGTTTCTTAACCTAATTTGGACCCTCCCACACTTCAGATCTCTGCTCACTTCTTGTTCTTCCTGCCTGTCTAGGTCTTTTGGATCTTAGTGCTTGGAAGACACCCTCTTACTAATTAAGTCTAGCTTTTCTGTTCACAGCTGGTTCTCCTCTCATCTTGGACCCCTTCTCAGCTCCTGGAAAAGATGGCTTTTCTCTCCTCCCAGGGGATTCCATAATCACTGGTACCTGGACAAGATAAGACAATTTACTTCAGTGCTGTGGAGGAATGAACTACATTTCAATAACACTCCCAACCCAAGAATGACATTTCCATTTCTTGAATTTAGCCCTACTGGTAGTTTGTCCACCAGATGGTAGATGATTCCCTTGTTGACTTGCTTTAATTGACCCCCAAGGAGTATCTTCCATAACTATTTAACCTTGTCTGGGCCTCATTTCATGACCATAAGGAGTAGGAGAGCTTATTTCTCCTCAGTTAAATTTTGATAATGTATTGATTTATATTGCTTTATCTGTTTCAATAAGCAAATCAATGCTGTCTTTTCAGAAGAGGTGGAGATAGGAAGAACTTTCTAAAGGTTCTCCCAGGTCTTAGAAATCCATTCTCTGAGCCTCTTGGGGCTTTGAACATGTGAGCTTGTTGTTGCTAATTTGGCTAGTGTAAGGAGCACAAAGGAATCTCTCAGAACTGGAGAGAAAAGCTTTTTCCCCAACTGAATTGGCTGAGCTTCCTCTAGGGAGGGCACGCCCACACCACCTGCCAACAATTAAAGATTGTGACCTACAATAACTGTAACAAATTGCACAACACCATCTTTGGCAGAATTACAAATAGCTGCACCTCACTGAAAACTGCTACCAGGAAATCTCTAGCAAAATACCAAGAAATCAACTGGATTTGAGTTACAAAGCGCCAGATGCCTTTTCAAGGGTCGAACTTCCAAGCAATGTATTTGTTCAGGCTAAGAAATCTTCTGAGTCATTCAGCATTATGGTCTAATTATTTAGGGTTCAAAATTTGATTCAATTTAATGTTGTATGTTCAGTGTACTGGATTTGGAGCCAGAGGACCTGGGCTCAAATCCCTCCTCTCCTACTTTCTAGCTGTGTGACCTTAAGCAAGTCATTTATATTCTCTTGGACTATAAAATGAGGTACTGGACTGGATGTCCTGCAAAGGCCATTCCATCTATAAATCTATAATTTTGTGAATAGGAGTTCAATTCTCACAGTTCATCTTATTCAGATTATTGCTTACTTTTAGAAAGAAAGAAGGAAAGAGAGAGAGAGAGAAAGAGAGAGAGAAAGAGAGAGAGTAGGAGTCTGAACATTCACATAATAAGTTGCATTCCCACAGACTTTTCAGTTTCAAAACAATTAGCTCTAAGTATTCCGTTGTTTCCATTTCCCCTAGCTTCCTTCTCATATCAGCAAACCCCAATCAGTTTTCATGAATGATCAAAGATTATCTACTATATCTTCTACAACATCTCAGGCGAAACCTTCCTTTCCTCACTGTTTAATGGTTCCATCACCCTGACAATAAAAAACAGAAGAAAGAGAGCTCATATGAAGATCCTGGGTGTATCCTAAAGCATAAAATATCATCAGACCCTTTTTCAAATAAATCATTTCATTTGTGCTTTCCATTCATACAAGCTCAGGAAATGGTGTTTCCATGGGTCTCCTTGCTTTGAAAGATAAGGTTCTTTCTTAACTCGGCAGAGTTTACAGATAAGCCTGTGGAATTTTACACAAGATGTTGCTAACGAGGCTGAAATTTGAGCAGACAGGAAGCTGATTTTTAAAATGTCACTCCCTCTTGGACCCACTAGCCTGGGAAATCTTGTATAGTTGGAATTCCTTCACTGACTTGAGATATATAAATAAGTGTATGTGCAGATGTGTCTCTGGGTTGGTATGTATTGTTTCATGCAAAGTTAACTTGAAACATTTATACACCTGAGATAGTGCCTGAAAATTGCACTTTCCTCTAGGCTGCTGTCCACTGAAAATTTTCACTGGTAGTATTGAGGTAATCTGGGGTTCTCAAAGGCTATGGCAGCAGAGCATAAACTCTGGTGGGTTCTACTGTTCTGGAAAGAGTTTGAGTATGGTCCTAGGAACAGATTGTGTCTGTTTCCCAAGCACCAGCCTAGCTAACTACAGAAAGATACATCACTGAGAGGTTGGCCACTTGGTGGTGAATTAATTTGGGCCAAGGCAATAAGTGAAACAAAGAAAACAAATAATTCCTCACATCTATATAGTGTTTTAAGATTTACAAAGCATTTTCCTTGCAACAATCTTGCAAAGTAAAAATTATGGGGGCAGCTAGGTGGCTCAGTGGATAGAGCACTGGTCCTGGATTCAGGAGGACCTGAGTTCAAATCCTGCCTCAGACACATAACACTTACTAGCTGTGTGACCCTAGGCAAGTCACTTAACCCCGTTGCCTAGCAAAAACAAGAAATTACAGAAGTTATCTTTATCTCCTTTTATACATGAGAAGACTGAGGCTCACAGAGGTGAAGTGACTTTCTCTAGGTCACATAGCTAGTAAATGCCAGAGTTGGGACTATAAGACTCCAAATACAATGTTACTTCAAAAATGTCCCAGTTATTTCCCTCAGGTGACTTGACTTATCACCAAATAAATACCGATATGATATTTATAGAACCATAGCTTTAAAATTGGAAGTGATCTCAAATGCCAGATTAACCCTCTCATTTTATAGACAAGAAACACGAGGCCAAGAGAGATTAGGTGACTTGCCCAAAGTATACAGGTGGTAAGTGACAGGGTCAGAATTTGAACCCAGTTTCTCTGAATTAATTTTTATCACTTTTCCCACTAGGTCACAAAATTATACAGATTTATTTTAAAATAGTAAGGGAAAAAATTCCTCATTTGCACCTCCTCCTCTTCCTCTCCACCCCCAAGCGATGTGCTGCTCTTTCCTAGGCAGTGGCTGCTTTCGCCTATCTTTAGTCCTAGCTCTCAATTTGTGTATATCTGTACTTAAAACACTGGAGTCTTTAATTCATGATGACATTACACATTAGTAACTGAAGCAGATCAAACAACAATAAAAAAAAAAAGGAAAAAAGGACTGGAAAGAGGGATTATGCTCCGATTGCAGGGTAGTAGTTGACATTGCAATCTGTTTCTCTGAAAATATATTGTCAGCATTCCACTGATCAGATTTAGCTGAAAAAAAAAGGTGGCACTTTCTTGGGGGAGACAGTGTGCTGTAGTGGAAAGGACGCTGAACTTGAACTCAGGGGATCTGAATTCAAGTCTCAAGGTCACCTAATATCTAAGTGACTTTGGACAGGTGAGTTGGCTTCTTTGCGTGTATGTTTTCTCTTTCATTAAATGATTAGCTTTTAATAGATGGTCTGTACAAAATCTCTTCCGGTCCTCACTCCTTTGATTACTAGTCTGAGGTATATGGTTTTCTCTATATTCATGTTGTCTCTTTGATTTGATATACCACACATAGAATAAACACTGATTGAGAAAGGTTAAAATCAACAATCATCATCTAGGCTGACAAAAGGTTCCTGCTCATTTAAAATAAGAAGCAAAATGTGGAAACACACAAGGACTGGAAGACCTAGAGTTTGTGAAAAACATGGGTTTGGTACTCACTGGGAGTGGATTTCGTGTAATAATTATTTAGTTTCTGGAAACTTGCAAAGGAGTTGGAAAGAGAAAGAAAGGAGAGTAGTGGGAAAGAGGGATGGACATCCTCCTTGATTTGCCAAATCAAAGTTATTTCCCCCTCCTCAAAAGAAAGAACAGAAGCTAGGTGGTGCAGGAAATAAAGCACTGGACTTGGAATCAGAAAGACTCATCTTCCTGAGTTCAAATCTGGCCTCAGATACTTACTAGGTTTGTGACCCTGAGCGAGTCATTTAACCCTGTTTGCCTCGGCTCCTCATCTGTGAAATGAGCTGAAGAAGGAAATGGTAGATCACTCTAGTACCCTTGCTAAGAAAACCCCAAATGGGGTCATGAAGAGTCAGACACAACTGAAAAATGACTGAACAACAACAAAAGAGACAATACAGTATATGGGACCAAGGAATTACAATTCTTATATACTCTCTCTCAGTCAGACACTATATGGAGTGTTGTGTTTAATTCTGAGCACTGCATTTTAGGGAGGACATTGGTAAGTTGAAGGGTGTTCAGAAAAATGCAAATAGGATGGCGAAGGACTTCAATATTCATACTTGATTTGGCATGCCAAATATTGTTGTTCAGTCAGTTGTGTCCGACTCTTCGTGACCCCGTGAACTTTATGTCCATGGAGTTTTCTTGGGAAAAATACAAAGTTTGCCATTTCCTTCTCCATTGTGTCCCCATTTTACAGATGAGGAATTGAGGGTTAAGTGACTTTGCCCAGGGTTACACAGTAAGTGTCTGAGGCTGGATTTGAACTCAGATCTTCATTCCAGGCCCAGCACTCTATCCACTGAGCCACCTAGGTGTTATATAAATGCTTGTTTTCTTCCCCCCATTATCTAGCCCTTCATTGAAGACTCTAGTGAGAGGTAGCCCACAATCTCTGGAGGAAACCCATTCCACTTTGTGATCACTCTGCTTGTTAGGATACTTTTTTCTATATCAAGTCTATGTGCCTCATTGGAACTTTCATACATTTCTTGCAATTCTTCCACAGGGTCCAAGTCAGACATGTCTTTTGCTTCTTTCTATTACACAGTCTTAAATAACCGAAGACAGCTAGTGTGTGTCCTTTAAATCTTTTCTTCTCTAGTCTAAAGGTACTCAGGTAATTAAACTGTTTTTTATTTGGACTTGCTAGGTGGTTCAATGGATAGAGCACTTAAGCTCTATGTCACTTAACTTCTGTTTGCCTTAATCCACTAGAAAAGGAAATGGCCAAGTACTCCAGTATCTTTGCCAAGAAAACCCTATGATGGGGCCACAAAGAGTCAGTCATGACTGGACAACTATATCTTTTGGGGGCAGATAGGTGGTACAGTGGGTAGAGTCCCAGGCCTCAAGTCAAGAAGACCTGAGTTCAAATCCAGCCTTAAAGACTTACTGGCTGTGTGACCCTGGGCAAATCACTTAACCCTGTTTGCCTCAGTTTTTTTTTTCATCTGTAAAATGAGTTGGAGAAGGAAATGGCAAACCACTCTAGTATCTTTGCCAAGAAACCCCCCCCACCCAAAGGAGTGAAGAGTTGGGCATGACTATAAAACAACTGAACAATAATAATAGCACCTACTATCTGCCAGGTACTATGCTAAACACTATTTATAAATGTTATCTCATTTGAGTCTCACAGCAACCCTGTGAAGTAGGTGTTACTATTATTTTTTTAGTTTATAGGTTAGAAAACTGGGGCAAACAGTTGAGGAAACTGAGTTTTAAGTGACTTGCCCAAGGTTACACAGCTAGTAAGTGTCTGAGGCAGGATTTGAACTCAGATCTTCCTGACTCCAGGCCCAGTGCTCTATCCACTATCCCATCAATTGCCTCACAAGCTGACCACGTGCTAGATATATAGTGGTGGGAGGGGGAAGTTCTTATTCATTTGTGGTTTTGATTATATGCACGATTTTGATATTATGTGATTAAGTGCTCTAAATATAGATATAACCAGCCTGTCAATTGTTGAGAGATGATTCTGCTCCAATTTTGAAGGCTTATCAATCATAACATCATTACATGATTTATGTCCCCATCCAGGGTTTCCCTTGACTCTCAGAGTATTTGAATTAGCAACCAAGGCAACCAGTAAGTATTTTGAACATTAACATATTGATTACAAAAACACACAAGGACAAAACTGCAAAGCAGACTGGGCTCCTACAGCAAGGAATCACATCACAACATCAAATGGAAAGTCCCTGCACTGTGGGTGGAGTGGTAGCATCTTCCATGTGCCCACTGTATGTCTATTGACCTCTCCTCATCTGCACAGATGAGCCAAGTAGCTATAACTCTCACAGATCCCACCCTAACTCAGGAAGCCTCAGGCACTTCTGTTCACAGCTGTTGTTGCTGCCATCATTCTAGTCCAGTCCCTGCAGATTTCTTACCACAGAAACAACTGCTTCCTGGGTCTACCATTTTATCAGATTCTCTCTCTCTCTCTCTCTCTCTCTCTCTGTCTCTCTCTCTCTCTCTGTCTCTCT
>NW_020948910.1:5464495-5494754 GCF_900497805.2 Vombatus ursinus | reverse complement strand
TCTCTCTCTCTCTCTCTCTCTCTCTCTCTCTCTCTCTCTCCCTCTCCCTCTCCTTCTTTGTTGGTACTTTGTCCTCTCACCTGCCGCTCTGCTATGTGCTTTCTGCCATGTACCTAAAGCCCACAGCATCTGAGAAAGGTAGCCTTTTTGATTATCATTGGGCCTACCCTGAGAGTGGAATTGATGTTGTGGGACTGATTTAAAATAAAATCTTGAAGAAATGATTTGGAAGGAGCCAAACAATAGCTCAGTTGGCCCTTTCTTGTACCCTACTTATCATTTTGTACTAAGAATGGGCAGCATCAACTGAGTTCAGACCTCCACAGAACTGCTCTCCTTCTCTAAGCTTGCCATATGGCAAATACTTTGTTTCAGTGGGCAGAACCAGTTAAGTACATGGACTTTAAAAGCCTTTCTTGATGACTCTAAGTAGATCCATCTGCCTATCTGCCCCACCCCAACCCTTCAATCCTGGTAGGTTGCTTCCTGACTCTCTCAGAGTCCACTGCTTCAACTTTCCACTGGGCTGCACAATGTCTGTAAAGTGAAGCCATGTCTATATCATGTCACAGTATATGCTCAATTCATTCAAAACTTACATAAATTCAATTTTTAAAAAAGGACATCAAACCAGGTATCCAAATAATTAGTTAATAACAATTATTTTTTCATTTCTCAACAAGTTGTTTTGGTCATGGGCAAGTGTGTACAGCTTGGTGCTAATGATGGAACTGTCAATGAGTATTTAAATGAACAAATGATTAGAGAAAAGGGCAATAGAAGGACAGGCAAGAGAAAAAAAAACACACTTCTCGAGATGATTGCCTTATGCAATAAACTGAATGATGTGAACAGTACAAAAGTCTAAATAAATAGCAAAGCTATGAAATGGATGAAGACCATGAAGGACAACAGTGAATAAGAAAGATGGAACAATGCAAGGAGTGGTATTTTAATAGGTCATAAGTCGGTCAGTCAGGGCAAGCACTCCATAGATGCAAATGTTCTCCCAATGAGACAGAGATAGTATTAGAAGTAAAGCATCAGCATCTGCCTCAAGACAGTTGCTACCTTCTTATCACTTTTTTCCTTTTCCCTCTCTTTTTTTGCATCTGGTTCCATTTATGACTCATACTTCCCAAACAAGCCATATGTTCTTGCAGAAGGCCTTTAACTTTGCTTGATTCATATTGAGCTGGATCTATGGATGACAGCCAAATAAATGTAATAAAACCACTTTTTCCCATCAAAAACAAAAATGAAATCCCATTTGCAGCAAGATTTAATTAACAGTCTGTAAGTCATTTTGGTGTTGAAAGCATGCACACTCGTGTTTGGTTGTAGTGTAATTTGCACCTTCAAAATCCTTTGTACCATTTCATTAGTTATGGTACAACTCTTCCTTCTTCCTATGGTACTCATTTTTCCTTCTGCTGCAAGTTCAAGTGTGTTCCAATTAAAGTCCACTGGCGTTAATTTACAATTAAAGGGGTACTCCTTCTGGATGTCCTTTTGCATTCTTGCAATCTCTTTTACTTTGAATTTTGGGGTATTTATAAGTCATGTTAATGTGAAAATTGTGAACTATTCTGCTTAAATATCAATGAGTTATTAAGAAATGTGTGCAGAAGACTTGTCTGAACTATAGTAGAATGTAAGATTCTTGAAGGCAGGGGCTGTTTCATTTTTATCTTTAAATCTCTAGAATCTAGGATAATGCTTTGCACATTACAAGCATTTAATTAATGTCTGACAAATTGAAATGAATTAATCTTATGACTGCAATTCTCCTAGGTCTCCGTAACAATAAAGAATTATCTAAAGCTAAAAAAGTAACCAAAGTTCATCTATCCTATCACTTTATAGAAACAACTTCAATTTATCTTATCGTTTACCCAAATGAGGAGTTCCTGTGAATATTTTAACCATCAGAATAGCAATAGTAATCTTATTTATGCTATAGATTTATTATAGGTTTATGCTATAGATACAAAAAAAGAAAAGAAATGGAAGGAAGAAACAAAATGGGCATAAGGGAAAGAGAGTTAAAAAAAGAGAAAGGAAAGCAAGGAAGAAAGGTGGAAAACAGGAAAGGAGGGAGAAGGAGAAAGAAAGGATGGGTAAGAGATAAAATGGTCAACATTTGTGAAGTTTGTGTTGTTTTCCTTCTTCTGCCAACCAGGGATGTTGTCTGTTAATGCAATAAGAATACACAACCCAAAATGAAACCTCCTAGGTCTGCTTTTAAGGGTAAAAAAGATAAGAACAAAAAGAATAAATCTAAGGGTAGCATTTGGTAAGTTTTATTTGAGTAGTGACAGCTAGTGGGTGCAGCGGATAGAGCACTGGACCAGGAGTCAAGAAGTTCTTATGCGGCTTCAGACACTCACTAGTTGTGTGATACTGGGCAGGTCACTTAACTTCTGACTGCCTCAGTTTTTTCAACTGTAAAATTGGGATAATACTAGCACCTACTGTCGAGATAATATTTGTAAAGCACATTGCAAACTTTAAATGCTAAATAATATAAAACACATAAATAATATAGATATTATTATGTTTTCTATCATTAAAAGCAGACCCAGGAGGCCTCATTTTGAATTGTGTATTCTTATGGTATTAACAGACAACATCCCTGGTTGGCAGAAGAAGGAAAGCAACACAAACATCAAAGATGTTGATCAAGGAATACTTTCAGAGGCCATTATCAGCCCACACCATTGCTACTATATCCTCTGAAAATATCCACTAACTAATATTAGCCCTATGCATCTTGTTAGTAAGTACACATTTTCTGTCCTGTTTGATTAGCAAGGTATGGACAATTAAAGTCAAGGAAAGTGGTGTTCCTCCACTGGAGTCCTCTGATGCCTCTTCTGGGATGTGGTAATGACCCTACTTCTGAATGGTTGTGTCAGTAGAGAGCAATCTCTGGCAGGTCCTACAAATCTGGAAACATTTCAAGGATGGTGATGGACAGTCTCCATTCCTAGAGTTCAGTGACCAGCTTGGCCACAGTAAGAGAAGCTCATTACTAGATTGAATGCTGAGTTAAGAATTCTTTTACTACAGCAAGTTGAGATGACCATCTACTAAGGTATAGCAGAATTTTGGACAGACTGCACACACAAAGGAAAACAAAGATCTTTCAGGCATTGGGGTACTGAAGTACTGGATTTGCTGCCAATAACCTACTTTGTATATTCATTGGACAAGTGCAGGTTACCCTATGTTAATCTATCCACGAGGGGCATTGAATTTAATTGATTTTGTACTAAGCAAAAGCAAGACTACTCATGACCAGAATGTTTTAAATGCTGACAGGATTCCTTTTTCTTCTGCCTGGAACATGCATAAGAGAAAAGGCACTTCAATTAATCCTTGAGTATTTGACACGTCATGGTCTATCTGCCTTTCCTGACCGTAAGTCACACTTAGTAAATCAGCCAGTCAACAAGCTTTTATTAAGCACTGTATGTCAGGCTTTGTGCTATTCAGTGGAGATTCAAAGAAAGGTAAAAAACACTATTCCTGCCCTCAAGAAGTTCCCATTCTAATGGAGAAGTCAACATATAAAAACTATGCATGTATAATATATAGTGGGTATCTCAGAAACCTTAGTGCAGACTTAAGCCATTAAGACCTAAAGATTCATTAAGACCTTCAGACATTTATATGAAGGTAATCTCATAGGAGAAGGCATTGGGAGGGAGGATTGACTGGGAAAGACCTCCTCTAGAAGGTGGGATTTGACCTGAGTCATATAGATAACCGGAAAAACTAAGAAGCAGAGACGAGGAGGGTAGATAGCCAGTTCAACGGCATTGATAGGAGACGGAGCACCATGTGCGAGGACCTCTTAGAGTGTGTGTAGTGAGGAATAAAGAATAAGAAGACTGGAGAGATAGGTGGCCAAGTTGCCAAAGGTTTCAAATGTCAACCAGAGGATTTATATTTGGTCCTGAAGGTAATAAGAAGCCACTGGAGTTTATTAAGAGTTAGAGGGGAAGGTGCAGAGTCAAACCTATACTATAGGAAAATCATTTTGGCAGCTGAATGAAAGATGAACTGAAGTTAAGTGAGACTTCCAGTGGGGAGGACAATCAAAAGACTATTTCACTGTCGCAAGAGTCCAGGTTTGAGGTGATGAGAGCCTCACAGTATAGTGGCTTTGTGAGTAGAAAGAAGGGAATATATATTAAGAAATGTCATGAAGGTAGAAACAATAGGGTTTGACAATACATTTAATACATGGGGGGGGGTGTGAGTGAGGAGTCTAAGATATCAGCCTAAGAGGGTGTTTCCCTGAGTAGAGAGGGGGAGAGGCAGAGAAGAGACTTTTAAATAAGCCCTTTGGGACCTCCTGGCCTTCCCATTGCTTTAGTGAACCAGTCTAAATGACTAAGGAACAGGCTTTCCAAGAAATTCACATGAAGTGAAAAAGTAAAGGGAAAGCAGCCCAATTGAGGCCCTTGAGACTGCTCCAAGCCCAAGAAATATGACCAATAATTGATGTTAAAACTTAAAAGCAGCCAGGACTGCCCAGCCCTGTGCCTGAAAGAAGTGGACAGAATGTCTTCAGTGCTACCCTTACTTGTTCCTGTAACCCTTACCCACCCAACAGCTTTGTTTACATTCATGTTTATAGTTACGGGTTAGCCTCAAAACAGACATTTTAATTGAGGGATGTCACATGTCTAAAAAATGTGGAGTTCGTTTCTGTGGGGTGTTGTTGAATTTTTAGTTAACAGTGAAACTGATTAGATTTCTCTAACTTCTTCTTGACAGGGTCCCAAGATAGTGGAAATAGAAATATTAGAAGGAAAAAGTTAAAAAAAAAAAAGAATGAAAGTTCTGTTTAAGCTGGGAAGGTCTGTGTTTTGGCCTTTTTTTCCCCTTGGGTTGAGAAGTGTGGGAGTAGGAAGATTACTTTCAGTTCTTACCTTATTCATCCAACCCAAACCCAATGTCAAGGACAGGAACTGAGCACAAGCAATATATCCAATTTTGGAATCCCCAGTAGTAATCAGAGGGTTTGACTGTGTCATTCCCAAATGCTATATAGCGGGCTTTAGGACAGTCAGCAATGTGATATGTCAGATGATGTTTATTAATTTTTTTGTGTTAATAACATTAAACCTGGCATCTGGACTTAATTCTAATAACAATATTTTATTATACTGTATCATATTCAATATTATTAATTATATTTGTAGAATGCTTTCCTATACTATCTAGTATCTAATTTTTCCTCACAACAACCCTGTGAGATAGGAGCTATTATTTTTGCGCAGTTTAGAGATGAAAAAACTGTGATGGGTTCAGTGACTTGCCTGAATCACAGAACTTCTAAGCGTTACAGGTGGAATTGGAAACCAGGTCTTCCTGAAACAATATCAGACACTCTATCTACTACACCAGAACTCTCCAACCTTTTTTGAGCATGTACTTTATAGTAAAACTTTTTTCATGCATGCCCCCTAATACATGTGTATTTACTTATTTATAAATGATATGCATGTACTAAAATAGAAATTAGAAAGGATGAGATAAGAGTGAACTAATATTTGATCTTAGAGTTAATAGGGGTGGGGACAGATTTTTCCCAGTAGCATGTGCACAGCTGCTGAAGAATGTGGTTGGTTTAGGTGTTAACTTCCCTGAAGGTTTGGAATCTAAATAACAGTGTGAAGTAGGGAGGGGGAAGTATCGGGAAAAAGGGCGCAAATGTGTTGGAGATAAGCCCCAAGACCGGCTATTACTGTTAGGGTAGAATTGTATCCCTATTCCTACTCTCTAATTAGTTGAATGTACCCTTTGAGGGCCAGGCCGTGCCCCCCGAGGTCACTCCATGCTCTCCCCACTTTGGAGACAATTGCTGCCTTCCAACACTTAAGACACTAGGATTGCCTCTATGTGACAACAAATAGATGTGTAGGGAAAAAAAATTAACTGAGGGATAGAGTATTGATGGGTCTCACTCTTCATGGTTGCAAGGAGGGTCATAGATCTATTGAAGTATAGCATATTGGTTATATGAAATAGTCATTCAGTTTCCAAAGTATGAAAAGCAGTTAGGTAGCCCAGTGGATAGAGCAGTCTGCCTGGGCTCAGAAAGAGGTAAGTTCAAATCCCACCTCATATACTTACTAGCTGAACCTGGGCAAGGCACTTAATTTCTACCTGCCTCAATTTCCTCAAATGTAAAGTGGAGATTATAATAGCATCTACCTCACAAGGTTGTTGTGAGATAAGATAATATTTGTATGTAGGAGAAGACAATTAAGACTTGTGGTTAGAAATTAATATCAAAGAATGAAATGGCTTAAACAATATTAATGTTATTTTTTTTTGATGCAAGTCATACCTCAAAACTTCAAGAATGCCTAGGGAACCAAGAGTATGAGATGTGCATGTAGCTTAAACCCCCAAAACACCAAGATAAGCAGAGGAGAGCAAACTATGTGCTGACTTCAGGGTTTAGATAATTGAGCTCCTCAAATCTTTTCTCAATCATGGGTTTCTGGTTTTGTTTTCTCCCTGAGTGAATCACCAAATTACGTCAACTCTTTACTTGCCATGGTGGCTATGACTTCAATAACATGGGCTCTAGTCCTAAAATGTTAATGCTTGGAAGAACTCTAGTTATCAGGGGGAATAGAAAGAGGAGATGAAACCCAGAGAGAATAAGAGACTTGTTCAAGGTGACATGGCTAGTTTGTATGTAAAGGAGTGGTCCTTGAAAACAGAAAATCTAATAACGAAAAGGGACTAAGTCAAGGTATTAAACTAACTGTAAAAGGTGTAAAAACACCAAGTGATCTCTTTATGAGGGGAAAATTAGTCCCTTGAATGAATCAGAAAGGAAATAATATGATAAATAATGCTATGCCGTGCCTCCAGGTAACCATTCAATTTGGTCATTGTGGTTTACTGAGTGTTTGGGAGAGAAAATGGAAGAGAAACCTAGCTCCTGACAGAATGGAGAATGGGAAGCTATAGGAAACCACTTAGAGCTGAGAGAGTGGAAGCTCAGCCAAAGACAATGGCAACAAAGAAAAGGGCCACAACTGTGGGAGTGTGGCTGCTTGGAAGTAAGTTGTTTATCTTTGTTTTAAATGCTTAGTTTATCTTTGTTAATGGAGCAGCTATTGGAAATACAGTTAGGAGGAAGTTACCTTGGGTGTGGAAGGAAAGAGATGTGCCTAAAAGAGAGAGAAAGAGAGGACAAAGGCAGAGGAAGAGAAAGAGAGGAATAAAGGATGAGAGAGAAAGAGAATGAGAAAGATAGATTGAGAGAGATAGAGAGGAGGGGAAAGATAGAGACAGAGGGGGAGAGAGAGAATAAAAGAGAGAATAAGAGAAGAGAGAGAGTGACAGAGAGAGAGACAGAGATCTAAGGCAAAAGTGTTTTGCTAGAAGTGCTGTCTCTGACTGAGGGCTCAAAGCTAACAAAAAAGATGAAGTTGTAGATCCTGTGATACTATTTCCTAGGGTGGAGAAAGCGCATTTATACAAAGAAAACTCATCTGGGCCACCTAACAGTTGTAGGTTAAGGGGAAAACAGGATTAGCTGAGCAACTCTGATCCTCCATCACATCCCCTAATACAGTGGCTGAGTCAAGACTAAAACTCCTTACACTCCTGACTCCCCAGTTCAGTATTTAAATTATACCACATAGCCTCTCTTAACTCTTGGACTTAATCCTTGGGCTGAACTACATTATCTCTGCTTGTCACCTGAGTAACAGCAAGCCAAGAACTTCCAAGGAATTTTCCCAGTCAACCAACCAGCAAATATTTATTGAGCACCTACTATAATGGACAAACTTTTCTTAATCACTGAATTTCCTAGGGCTTTTCCTACGAATATGGAAATATAGATGCACAGAGCTCTTCCTACTCTAAAGAGGATGGAAGAGAACCTTTGTTGTGCTACTGCCGAATAAACCTGACATCTGAGCTCCTGTGCTACTTTGAATTGCCACTGAAAAACAAAATCATGGCAGAATGGAAGCAATAATGCTCATTGACTCTTTCTAAATTAAAATAGTGGATGTGCTACATCCCTGTCACTTACGATACCTTTGTTAGCCAGCTGCTGTAAAAATGGCTTTTGGATGATCCAGATCAATTGACAACCTCAGGGGGAAAAGTGACATGTAAAATGGCAGGACCATATTAATGCATTTTGGAAGGATAGTAAAAACATCTTTATAATATTAAGCAATGTTTAATGTTAAAAAATAAATTTGTGTTTTAAGCCCCCAAAGACAGCTTTATCTTGAGAGATGAAACAGATAGTGCTTTGGACCTGGGGTCAGGAAGACCTAGGCTCAAACACTTACAAACAGTGTGGCTTCGGGCATTCATTTAGCTTCTGTTGGCTTCAGTCTCTTTATCTATAAAATGATGGGGTTGAACTCAATGACCTCTAAGGTTCCTTCCAACTCCAAATTGGTGATACTATGATCACAGCCTTTCTATAACTTAGTTAATTAATAAGCCTTAAGAGTGACACCTCAGCTTCAGAGAGATTGTGATGCCCATGGTTCACACTACTATTACATGTCAGGAGTTGAACCTCAGTCTTCTGGATTCCAGGTCTGGTCCTCTAGCCACTTATCAACTGAAGAATGCAAATTTCTTATTTTTTAGTAATTGTGATCCATATCCACAAAAATAGGATTCTTCACTGTCACTCCCTAGAAATAATATTATAAAGTTCTTAAAAATCCAAGTTTAAAAAATTTAGAACAAGACGTTGGGTTATTAGATGGCCCAGAATATTCCAGAATATCAAACCCAAGCAAGAGTTTGAAACAATGGGCACAACAAAATAATTGATAGGAATGAGATACACAAATTGCAAGGTTGGATCAGAAATAAAATCTATTTGATTGTAAATGAGCTATGTAGATACACAAGGTTAAAGTCTTCTAAGATTCTGGCCTGTCACAGAGCTGTATCAGAGGTTTTGATAAAATTTGTACATCTTCAGAGAACATTGTCTAAGAAAGAGAGTCTGGTAGGTATACAGTTTGCTCCCAAATTGAGGATACACTCATCACTTTATAGCTCTCAATTAAGATAGGTGAGTTATAAATCCATCATTTTGAGAGGAAAATCTATGAGCTCTTGACCATTACAATCCTATCAGATCTCACTCTTACAACAAATAATATGACTTGAAGGTCATTTTTGCATGGTACATTAATGGTTCTTTAGCATAGTGAACTTGGCAATATTTTTGCCTATGGAGATTCGGGCATATGGAGTTTGGGAGATGGTAAGACTGAAAGAGAAAAAAAAAAGAAAGGTTCTTTTTGTCTCTAACTCTGACTCCTTTGGCATTTACTGATATGCTACAGGTATCTCAGAAATAAATAAAAACATGTCTCTTCAACCTTGGATGAGTCAATTCATGCAATTCCATTTTGGGGACAGGACCATTATCACAATAAGCTAGAATACTGGCAAGGATAAACTCAAATATTATTAAGTATAGACTCAAAATTTGTATTTCTAAAAGTTTAGTGCTATTCACATGTCATTTGGCAGATAGCCAAAGGGCAATCCCCTCTCCTGATGAATTCAAGCACATCTACCACTTCCCAGGAATGGTAGAACCTATCACATAGGCTAAAATACTGTACCACTAAAGGTTCATCAGAAACCAAATTTGGAAATTAAAAAACAAAACAACACATGAAAACTAGACACCTCATGCATGTAATTGTATATTTATTTCTTTTTAAAGAACACTCCTTAATGTAATTCAATATACAAACTTGGTTTCACAGAATTATAATCCACTAAAATAGAACAAAGATAACCCAGATTGTGTTTTTGTATCATTGCACTCCTTCCTGCTTCTCCCACTTCTCCAAACCTATAAGCCAAAGTTCTCTCTACCTTCACACCTTCCTAACTGAAAACCATTCTGAATGATTCCCTCTCTATATGTCATCTCATTCTTCAGGCCCTACATTCTCTTTCCATTAACCCTTTACCCCTACGAGAAAGCCAGTACATTGACACTCTTCCCCTAACCCAGAGGGTAAAGTGACCTCCCCAAAAGCTAATTATTTACTCTGTGGACGGACTAACAGGAAAGAGGAGGGGACTGGTGAGTAGGCCTCCATGATCCTTTCCCTCCTCCACACCCACCCCTCAGAGTTCATGTATGACGTGTCTATAAGGTGCCTGAGTTCCACTCGCCAACTCGTGCAGCAAGAACCAAGGTAACTTCTGAGCTTAGGTGTTCTTCATTGGCAATGCACAGCACTGCTAAGCCACGCCACCGGGCCCGCCGATAACCAAGTTTTCTACACAGTCGGATGTGCTTTGTCCCTTTAATTTTTAAAGACACTCCCACATATAGGTATCTGGCAACCTAGTGTCCAACTGAGTTCCATAAAATTGTACCAGTGATGCACTTGTACATATTTACATGGGGCGGAATGTTTTCCCATATTTTAGATGAGTATATAGATCAACATGTTCACATAAGACCAAATACTTTTTAATATATTTATAACTGATTTATAAAGCTTTGAAAAAACTCACAATAGCACATTGTTTTACTTTAATGCTTTACGGTACTATCAGTTTAAAATCACAATCAGCACTTAAGTTATCATCAATCCAGCAAACAAGAGACAAAAAAAAAAAATACAGGAGTTAAGAACTGACAGATACATCCTTTATCCTTTTGTTAAACTAATGCATGAGTGCAGAATAAGATAAGATACTCTAATTTAAATATCTTGTTTACAATATACAGTTTGTTCTAATTACGCAGCAGTAAATCCCATGCTTCACATAGAAAAGCAATCCACAACATTAAGAAAAAATGTACAATTTATGAAACAAAGTAAATAAATATTAGTATTACAGAATTGGAGCTGTACATAAAAGCTGTTCAGTTTTAATCATATAAAAATATGTTTTAGTGCAACCTCACATATATATTGATGCTTGTTTTTGCTTTACATCATTTAGATCCAAGTGTCCAAAAAAGGAAAGAAATTACATTTATTACAAAGCAGATACACAAATTCTAAAATATGTACAAATTACTGCTAAAAAATGCTTATAAGAATATAAGCAAAGTAAAGAAAAGGCACAAACATCTGTACAATTTAAAAGTACCAGACCCAAAAGGAGAATTTCAAATTTTGATTTGGTCAGGCTCATGATGACTCATTGTTTTAACTAATTTTTTTCTGATATAACAAAAGTATATATAATAGCAAACTACTGTAACTTAGGACAGGCATGCTATAAACTTGATTACTTCTATCTCTAGAAAAACAAAAACAAAAGTAATGGGTAAATGTATGGGTGAAAGTCTCCATGCATCTCTGATCAATGTAGTTGACTCTTTTCTGATGCGGGATCTTTGCCTTCCTGTGTGCTTGAAGGTAATTCCTTTCGGCTATGAAAACCTAACTGTTGGACATCCACACAACTCTTACTGTAAAATGTGGAATGAGCTAATTCAGTCTGTGATGTACCAAAGTTGTCCTTTTCACCATCGTGCAAGTCAGGGTGGGTGGCTGAGGTACAGGGCTGGCCTGGCTCAGATCCACTAAAGTGTCTTATGCTCAAATGTGCACTTTCTGAGGGTTTCTGATGAGGCTCCAGCGCCTTTGACAACTGATCTGCCCCAAGCAGATTGGCCTCTTCTGCGGCAATGCGGAGAGAGGCGATGGCTTTTGTACAAGTCTGTATGGGCTCCTCATGTTCCCTCTCTGTGGCATTTGGACTGTCTTCTGAAGTGCTCTGTTTCAGCAGGAGTAGGGCGGAAGAGGATGTGCTGGGTGGACCAGATGAGTGCAAGGCATGAGAAGAATGTTTCTCATGAGGCTGGGAGATGTTGTAGGGTTCTCTAGCAATGGTTTCAGCTGCAGCTCTTTGCTTTTCCTCAGAGCCCTCCACTGGCAGAGGCATTGTGGGCGGAGCATGTAAACCTGAAATGGCCGTGGGTATGGAGTGGACCATTTGGATCCCACCAATGGGCCTCATGGGAATAGGAGCTCGCACTTGTTGCTGAGAGTGGAGTGGAAGATGACTAAAGACATAGTCATTAGGACCTTCAGGGAAAAGGCTAGAGCATTGCTGTTCATGAGCACCTTCTCTGTCCCCGTAGAGACTGAAGTAGGGAACCTGAGGTAATCCTCTTCGTAAATTCTGCAAAGAGAAACAAACAGAATATATGTTTCAAAACCTAGCATTCTATTCACAATAATACTGATGGGCTATTCCAAACCTCAGCACTTTTCATGAATGCTGCAAATCTACCTATTCCTTTTCCATGGTTTTTCACTTTGCAAAACAAAAGTCTTATCACTTTGGGCAATTACTCCAAAAGCGTCAGCCTCGGAATATTTTTGTTTTTTAAAAACCAACCATGTGGCAATACATTCAGTATATAGTCCACTAAATATAAATATTATATATATATATAGAGAGAGAAACATACTTTGTTTTAAATTATTAGAGAAGTAATATTTAATATATATACATAATATATGTATATACAACACTATAATATTATAAATACATATATAATTATCACAAAGAGCTTACCAACTTTAAAATATTAACAGTTTTTTCTTCTCTCCAAAAAAGAAAAAAACTAGCTAGGATTCAATTACATGAAGCCTTATCCAAATCTTGTAGAAATAAAAAGTTCACCGTCTGTTCATACACTGGGCAGATTTTATTTTATGCTTTTCGTTTTCAAAAAGTGTTGATGAATGTGACTGGATTGACAGCCCTAGAGATTGGCATCTTTGAATTTTCTACAGACCAGGTGACAGTGTAAGTGTCAAATATCAGGAACAAAATTCCTCCTCAAGTTGGTTCCATCAATATGCTACCTCTGACCTCAGGAAACGGCCTTTGTAAATCTCTTTTCTAAAAGCCCTTTCATCTTGAACTCAGATCTGGATATGAGATCTCATGAGAGGTCGCTAAGATAGAATAGGGATGATTGCCTCTGCTGCAAGAACTGTTATCTTTTGTAGCAGTAATTATCCTAACATATTTCAAAGCCACAACTTGTTAAGCTGGAGTTGGCAACTAGAAATGAGACATTTTATTTGGACAGTTTAATTCCTCCTTTTATATGATAGTTGTTGAATTTGAACATTGCTTTGTAGACCATAAGGGGTCACTTTTACACCTTTTGATCTAATTTGACATTTGGTGGACGTTATTATTATTGGCAATAATCATAATAATAATTCACGTTTATGAAGAACTTTCAAATTTACAAAGTATTTCACTCAGCAGCCTTGTGAGGCTGATAGCTCAAATATTATTATTCCTATTTTATAGATAAGGAAAGTGAGCCTCAGAGAAGGGAAATGGCTTCATAGAATAAAAAACAAATCACAAAAAGAGAAGGGACATCAGAGGCCATAATAACAAATAATATAATAATAGCTAGCATTTGTGTAGTTAGTTTGCAAAGCTACACACACACACACACACACACACACACACACACAGAATCTTATTTGATCCTTCTAACAACCCCATGAGGTAGATGCTTTTATTATGCCCATTTTACAGATAAGGAAATTGAGACAGAAAGGTTAAGTGATTTGACCAGGAACACATAGCTAGGAAGCGTCTAAGGCAAAATTTGAGCTTAGGTCTTCCTTATTCCCAAGTCCATTACACACAATGTTACCTAGCTGTCCAACCCATCTCTGAACAAGAATTGTCTCTATAATTCAACATACTTGACAAATAGATATCCAGGTTTTAACTGAAGATATGTAGGGAAGGAGGGGACAGCTAGTAGATAGAGTGCTGGACCTGGAGTCAGGAAGACTCAACTTCCAGAATTCAAATCCGGCCTCAGACACGTACTAGCTGTGTGACCCTGGGCAAGTCATTTAACCCTGTTTGCCTCAGTTTCCTCATCTGTCAAATTAGCTGGAGAAGGAAATGGCAAACCACTCTAGTATCTTTGCCAAGAAAACTCCAAATGGGGTCACAGAGAGTCAGACATGCCTGAAAAACGAACAAACAATGATAGTCTACTCCTGGGCTCTCTTAATGTAGCCTAATATCATACGAATGTTTTCTGGATGCTATGTCACACTGTTATCTTTTATGTATCTTGGAGTTCACTAAAATCTCCAAATCCTTTTCAGGACTACCATCTCCTCCATGGCAGATAGGTAGTACAGTGGATAAAAGGCTATACATGGAGTCAGGAAAACCTGAGCTCAAAAACGGACTCAGACACTTAACTATAAGACCCTTGGTAAGTCACTTAAGCCTCTATTTGCCTCAGTTTCTTTATCTATAAAACAAGGATAAAAATAGTACCTACCTCCAAGGGTTGTTATAAGGATACAATGAGTTAATATTTGTAAAGTGTTTTGCAAACCTTAAAATGGTATACAAATGCTAGTTGTTGTTATTATTATTATTGCTATCATTATTATCTTGTACTTAAGAAGTTGATTTTTTTTGGGGGGGTGAGGCAATCAGGGGTTAAGTGACTTGCCCAAGGTCACACTGCTAGTACGTGTCAAGTATTTGGTCTGAGGCCGGATTTGAACTCAGGTCCTCCTGACTTCAGGGCCGATGCTATATCCACTGTACCACCTCGCTGCCCCAGAAGTTGACTTTTTAAAGTCCAAACTGTAAGACTTTGCATTCATCAGCTTGTTTTTTAATGAAGTGAGATCTTTTTGACTTTTACTCTGAAACCTAAGATATAGCTCTCCTTCCTTACATTTGTGTAATCTGCAAATCTGATAAGCATGGCATCTATTCCTTTATCAATTCATTAGTAATGATTTGCCTAGCATGATACAGCTATTAAATGACAGAATCAAGATTTGAACTCTCAGCTCCTGACTCCAACTTCAGTGCTCTTTCCACTAATGTTACTTGAAATCCCAGACTAAAACTTGAATTAGATTCAATCCAGCAAATACTTATTAAGTATCTATTGTGTGTAAGCACTATACAAAAGGATGGGAGAAAAAAAAATTAGATAAGATATTCTCTGCCTTCATGGAACTTACATCCTACTTGCGCATTATGAAAATATAAAATTAATTATAATATAAAGGAATACATGAATTCATGAGAAATATGACCAAAGTGCTATGTGAAGTCTTCTGAAGGAAGGTCAGTTCAATTATGATACCAGGAAATGATTGACAAAGATGGAGGCATTTGAAGTAGGTTATAAAAAAAACTGAACAGAAATTTGACAGATGAAGGGGAGGTGGTCAATGAGCCAGTCAACAAGCATTTATTAAGCACTTACTATATCCCAAGCAGCTAGATAATCCAGTGGATCAAACATGGGGCCTGGAAGATCTGCGTTCAAATCTGGCCTCAGACACTTACTAGATGTGTGACCCTGGCCAAGTCACTTAACCCCTATTTGCTTCAGTTCCTCATCTGTAAAACGGGGGCACACTGGGGAAGGAAATAGCAAATCACTCCAGTATTTTTGCCAAGAAAACCCCATGGAAGTCCATGGGGTTATGAAGAGTGGAACACAACTGAACAACAACAAATTCCCAGGCAGTGTGCTACGCATTGGAGAAAGAAAGAAAAGCAAAAGCAGTCTTTGCCTTCAAGAAGTTCACATTCTAATGTGGGAGACAAAGAAAAATAATCAGGTGCATACAAGATAAATGTGGAATAGGTGGAAGGCAATCTGAGGGAAGGGACTAGCAGCTGGGAGAAACAAGGGAGATCTCTGGCAGAAAGCCAGATTTGAACTGATTCCTGGGGGAAGCAGGAAGAGCACTAGGGGTAAAGACAAAGGGACAGCAAAATATTGTACATCAATAGAGGATGACGAGTAGTTCTGCTTGGAGCAAGCAATGATTCTCAAAGTGTGGTCCATGGATTTCTGACCATCCCAAGACCATTTCAGGAAACCTGTGAGGTCAAAATTATTTTTGTAAAAATAATATGGAATTTGTCTATTAAAATGTTCTTCCCTACATATAAAATATGTAAAGTATGATACAACAGAATCCTCGGAAAACTGGGCAGTGCTAGATTGTGGAAAGCCTTGAATAGCAAGAGGAGGTGCCAGAGGAAGTATTACATAAAAGCACTGGTTGAAAGAGTTACAAGTGGGGGGCAGAGCCAAGATGGCGGAGGGAAAGCAGTGACTTGCTAGAGCTCTCCCCCAAAGCCCTCCAAATACCTACAAAAAATGGCTCTAAACAAATTCTAAAGCAGCAGAACCCACAAAAAAACAGAGTAAAACAAATTTCCAGCCCAAGACAACCTGGATGGCTGATCATAAAGGTATATTGCGCTGGGCTGGGAGAGGAGCACAGTTTGGCACGCAGGCCTCAACAACCCTGGAGTAGGCCTCAGAGGGCTGAATCCTGGGCAGCTGTGGTGGTTTCCAGACTTCTTAACCCACGAATGCCAAAGACAACTTAGAAGGTCAGTGGGAAAAGTCTGTTACTGCAGTGACAGAAGAAGCCAGATCTAAGCCGCCCCAAGGGCAGCGGCTGCGTCCTGAGCTTCCAGCCCACAGACTGAGAGGGAATCGAGCGGCTGATCAGAAGGGGATTGCAAGGATCTCTTTGCCAGTGCTGAGGCAGGAATCTCTTGCTTTGCCCGTGCTTTGATCTAGGTCACAGTTCTGAGGGGCAGTCCTGGGGTGAGGAGGAGTGTGGTGTGGTGGAACTTGTTGTGGTGGTGGAGAGGAAACACCTCGCCCCTTATCATAGCATCTTGGAAGAACTGAAAATTTTCAGGTCCCTAGAAGTATCTCTGAAAACAACAAACCCCCAAAACTTGGGACAGTACATTCGCCACATTGGAAACAGACTCTTACCTCAACAAAGACCTTAAAACTCAAGTAATTGGTTGGGATCATGAGTAAGCAGCGCAAAAAGAGTCAGACTATATTATCTTACTTTGGTAACAAAGAAGATCAAAACATACAACCAGAAGAAGAAAACAAAGTCAAAGCTCCTACATCCAAAACTTCCAAGAAAAATATGAATCAGTCCCAGGCCTTGGAAGAGCTCAAAAGGGATTTTGAGAAGCAAGCAAGAGAAGTAGAGGAAAAACTGGTAAGAGAAATGAGAGTGATGCAAGAAAATCATGAAAAGCAAGTCAACAGCTTGCTAAAGGAGACCCAAAAAAATACTGAAGAAAATAACACCTTAAAAAATAGCCTCACCCAAATGGCAAAAGAGGTCCAAAAAGCCAACAAAGAGAAGAATGCCCTAAAAAGCAAAATTGGCCAAATGGAAAAGGAAGTCCAAAAGCTTACTGAAGAAAATACTTCCTTAAAAATTAGAATAGAGCAATTGGAAGCTAGTGACTTTATGAGAAATCAAGACACTGTAAAACAAATCCAAAAGAATGAAAAATTAGAAAACAATGTGAAATATCTCATTGGAAAAACAACTGACCAGGAAAATAGATCCAGGAGAGAGAATTTAAAAATTATTGGACTATCTGAAAGCCGTGATCAAAAAAAGAGCCTAGACATCATCTTTCAAGAAATTATCAAGGAAAACTGCCCTGATATTTTAGAACCAGAGGGCAAAATAGATATTGAAAGAATCCATCGATCTCCTCCTGAAAGAGATCCCCAAAGGAAAACTCCTAGGAATATTGTAGCCAAATTCCAGAGTTCCCAGGTCAAGGAGAAAATATTACAAGCAGCCAGAAAGAAACAATTCAAGTATTGTGGAAACACAATCAGGATAACACAAGATTTAGCTGTTTCTACATTAAGGGACCAAAGGGCATGGAATATAATATTCCGGAGGGCAAAGGAGATAGGATTGCAACCAAGAATCACCTACCCAGCAAAACTGAGTATAATTCTTCAGGGGAAGAAATGGTCATTCAGTGAAATAGAGGACTTTCAAGCATTCTTGATGAAAAGACCAGAGTTGAATAGAAAATTTGACTTTCCAATACAAGACTCAAGTAGAACATGAAGAGGTAAACAGGAAAGAAAAATCATAAGAGATTTATTAAGGTTGAACTGTTTACATTCCTGCATGGAAAGATGATATTTGTAACTCATAAGACTTTTGTTAGTATTAGGGTAGTTGGAGGGAAAAAATTATATGTATGTATATATGTATAGATAGATAGATAGATAGATAGATAGATAGAGGGCACAGGGTGCGTTGAAGATGAAGGGGTCACATCTGGAGAATAAAATTAAGGGGTGAAAGAGTATTACACTAAGAGAAGGAGAAAAGGACAGGTAGAATGGGGTAAATTATCTCACAAAAAAAACAGAAAAGAAAAGGCTCTTACAGTGGAGGGGAACTGGGGGAAGGTGAGAGGAAATGAGCGAATCTTATTCTTATAGGATTTGACTTAAGGAGGGTGTAACATACACACTCAATTGGGTATGGAAATCTGTCTTACCCTACAGGAAAATAGGAGGGGAAAGGGGCAAAAGAGTAGGGCATTGATAGAGAGGAGGGAAGATTGGGAAAGGGGGTAATCAGAAGCAAATACTTCTGAGGAGGCACAGAGTCAAAAGAAAGAATAGAATAAATGGGGGGAGGACAGGATTAAGGGAAATAGAGTTAGTTTTTCACAGCATGTCTACTATGGAAGTGTTTTGCATAACTGCACATGTATAACCTATATTGTGTTGCTTGCCTTTTCAATGAGGGTGGGTAGGGAAGGAGGAAGGGAGAAAATTTGGAACCCAAAGTTTTAAAAACACATGTTTAAAAAAAATATTTTCACATACAACTGGGAAATAATAAATACAGGAAATGGGGTACAGAAATCTATCCTGCCCTACAGGAAAATAGAAGGGGAAGGGGGGGAGAGATAGCAGGGAAAGCAGACCAGGGGAAGGGGTACTCAGAATGCATGCCATCTGGGGGTGGGGGAGGGGTGAAATTGGGTGGAAAATTTGGAACTCAAAATCTTGTGTAAGTAAATGTTGAAAACTAAAAATAAAAAAGAATAGAATTTTAAAAAAATTTAAAAAAATAAAAGCACTAGTTGGTATCAAAACACTTGGATTCAGGATCTCTCAATGTTGCTGCTACTTTTGGGATCCCAGGCTACATGTCTTTTGTTGTTCATTCATTTCAGTCATGTCTGACTCTTTGTGATCCCATTTGGGATTTTCTTGACAAAGATACTGGAGTGGTTTGCCGTTTCCTTCTCCAACTCATTTTACAGAAAAGGAAACTGAGGCAAGAAGGATGAAGTGACTTGCCCAGGGTCACACAGCTAGTAAATGTCTTAGGCCATATTTGAACTCAGAAAGATGAGTCTTCCTGACTCCAGGCCCAGCACTCTATCCAATGCACCACCTAGCTGCCCCTATATGTCTCACGGCCTCAGTTTTCTCACCTGTAAAATAAGGCAGTTGATCTAGATGATCTCTAAAGGTACGCTCTAGCTCTAAAATTCTATGACCTTCACTCAGCAACAGTTAGGAAGCCTATGAGGGTTTTTGAAGACAGAAGTAACAAGACCATATTTCTGTACAAGGCAAATAAGTTTAGCAGCAGTTCAGAGGCAGAGACAGAAGATAGGAACACTTGTCAGGAGGCTACCATAATACTCTGATAAATATTAATGAGGACTTGTAATTGTGTGCTAGTAGTGGGGAAAAAGAAGGAGAATGTTTACAAGAGATATTGTTGGGGCAAAATCAATGTGATTTGCTAATTGACTGACTCAAAGGAAGAATCAGAAACACCAGTAAGTTTTTTGTTTCTTGGTTTTTGGTTTTTTAACAAGGAAAGTTTTAAACAAGATTTTGAAAAGGCAACTAGGTGGGGACAATGGGTAGGGCTTGCTCTGCACTCAGAGTTAAGAAGATCTGAGTCCAGATTCTGCCTCAGATAATGACTAGTTGCACAACCCTGGGTAAGACCCTGAACTTCCTTCAGTCTCCATTTCCTGATCTGTAAAATGAGGAGGTTGGAATGGTGGCCTCAAAGGTCTCTTTGAGTTCTTAATCTATGATCCAAAAGACTGGGAGAATAGTGATGCTTCTTCCAGAAACAGTGAAGTCAAAGTGAGTAGGTTTTTGGGAAAAGATAGTAAAGCTGTTTTGGGCATGTTGAGCTTTACATAAAACATCCAGGTGGGATCAATCAATCAGCAAATATTTATTAAGTGCCTACTATATGCCAGGCACTGTGTTAAGTGCTGGGGATGCAAAGAGAGACAAAAGATAATCTGTGCCCAGAAGGAGCTTAAAGTCTAACAGATATGTTTCATGGATGGCTGGAGATATGGGTGGGAAAGAAACTGGGAGATGGAGATAAAGCAGCCTATGGAAGAGTGGAAGCAAAGTTATGGGTTTGAATGTGAGTAATAAGGGAGAAAAGGTAGGAAGAGAGGAAGAGAGAGGGCCAAGGACAGATCCTTCAAGGAACACTCATTTTAAGGAGGTGGGAAAAAGGATGAGGGACTAGTAAATGAAATTATAGTTTTCCAGTTTTGACCTTTGAAAATATTCACTGAACATGGCATTCTAAGTGGGGATTATGTCATGTATCATCAGAATTTTAGTACTGAGATTTGTTCCTTCAGGGGATTATCATCCAAAAAGAATAATGGAATCACCCTTCTTTATTCAAGTATTCAAGTAAGACAGATCAAATCACCATTCCGGATGCTCATCAGGAAACACCTATATTCATCCAACTACATGGAAAAGGAAGATTTTCTGGGACATTTCAGGGACCCTTCATTTTCTATAATTCAAAGGATTTTGTATTCTTTGAACCATTAATATTATTCCCAATCATGTAAACACTTTAAAAATGAAAGCATAAAACAATACAGGGATATGGGTTTAGGAATAGTTAATGATTCATTAGCTCTGCTACCTTATCCTCCCCTCACCCCCCATTTTCATCATGCACAGTACTGTACTTTATTCATTGGGATACAAATCACTGGAAGTGTGGGTGGTGTGACATTAGATCACCAAACCCATAATCACAGGGATCTCATAAGCCTAAAAAAGACTGAGGAGGAAATTTTGAAGAAGAAAGGAAAATTTAAATTCTATAAGAAAATAGAACCTTCGCAGGTCACTGTTTATTTATGAGGAAAAAGCTCCAGTTCCTTTGGAAATTAGCCTATTTAGTTGAGAGAATAGTAACGACTAGAGCAGCAGTGCTTAGAGACAGATATACAGTGCATTCCCTTTCAGATATGGGACTTTAAGGATTGCCAGCAGAATGCCAACTCCTTGAAGACAGAGGCTGTTTTCATTTTGTCTCAAGCACCTGACACAGAGCCTGGTATATGATTATAGTAGGTGAATACTAAATACTTGCTCATTGAATTGAAAGTCATACCAATTTTTTTTCCACTTGGTACTGGTTATGGGGTTGCTTGCTCTACTAGAGGCTCACAAATATCATGTGTGATATCAGAAGAGAACAGCTAGAAGGAGTTGAGTTAGTGGCCAAATGGTTGATTGTTGTCTTTCATTCATGAAGAAGACCAAAATGACATCACTATGTTAAAGTCGAGTTACAATGCGTCCAACTGTGACTGATCTGAGCAATACAAGCTTGGAATGCTCCATCACAGGTTGGGCACAAATAGTCCCTATGAACATTTGGGGTGGACAAATAGAGAAAAAAATGAAGATGATGAGAAAGTCAGGGAGCCACTGAACAGGCTGGAGTTTACTAAGATCTCATTAAAGAATTTCTGGCAAATCTTGGATACTGTGGACAGTAAGGATTAAATGAAATTTTCCTTTAATTTTCTTTAAAAAGATAAAAATATCTATTCAGTGTGTTCACATAGTAAATAAGATGTTCTAAAATAATCGAATTGAAGTTTCATCTCTTCAGTGATGACATCTAAGAAATCATAGAAACAGAAGCATTAAATTGTGTTAGGAGAAATCATTCTCCTTCTAAGCACTTCAAGGGCTCTGTACGTAACTGAGCACTTCAAATCATCCCTCTATCCATCCTTCTATCCAGCCTTCATCCTTCCTTACTTACACACTAGACTTTGGGAGAACAGATTTTAAAGTATTCTGAAGAAATATAGATAGGATTGCTTGCCCTAAATTTGAACAAATGAAATTCACTTCATAGGTAAAAGAAACCCTCAAGATTTAGATTCTCAGGACACATACAAAAAAAAATTACAGTGAGGAAGAAAAGAAAGATAAGTATTTAAAGATATGTACAAAAGAGCAGGTAGCCAAAATGTGAATGGGCTACCTTGGAAAGTAGAAAACTCCCCCTCATTGCAATCTTTGATGTACAGTATTACCATAAAACCTCTGAAGACACTTCCAAACCTAAAACTGTGTAATTATGTTAACTGAGGACTTAGCTAATATTCTTAATACCAAGAAAAATTATTATCATACTGAAAATCAAATAATAAAAATAACTATTAGGGAACTGAAACTCCAGCTAAGTAGGGAAAGATGCTAAGAGAATACTTAGATGAATTTCAATCAAAGCTCAGGCAAAATCCATCCAACAGTACCATAATACCCTGGGGATATGATTGCTTATTCACTGTTTGTGATCATTGAAAAATTCTGAAAAATGAGAGGGACGCTATAGGACTTGAGATGAACAAAGGTGGTCTTGATATACCATTAGATTTAACCTGTATTGGAATACTTCTGGATCAGACCATTAGGCATATAGCTCTAGAGTTAGCCTAATATTCAAAATCCCAGTGATCCCCAATGAAGGTGACAATGCACAATTAGCTATGTGAATTCACATATTCCCATGTTAAGTGGTTAATAAAGTTCATGGTAACTATTGTTATCATGGACTTTTAATACTGTGATTTTTCACACACACACACACACACACACACACACAATTGACTGCTGGAATTCTTAAGTATTGCTCCTGCCATTACTGTGTATATGAACATGCACACATAAAGATCTGGAGCTTGAAGAGATATTAGGGGGCATCAGGCCACATGTGGCCTCAAGGCTCCAGGTTCCCAACCCCTGTGCCCAATCCCTTTCATTTTCCTTCATTTCCTTAAGGAAACTAAGGCCCAGAGAGTTGAGTGATTTGTCCACTGTCATATATGCATTAAACTACAGAGCTAAGATTTGAACTTGGGGTTTGTGATTTTAAGTTAAAAAATGCTATAGCAAAAGAAAAAAATGCTGTAGCAGTACCTTCAGCAGAAGTGTGGGGGGTAAGGAGGTATATTGAAAAGATACACATAAATAAAAACCATAACAAAATTTGCTGGACTATAGTTCAGAACCACCATGAGCTACATATGCTACAAAAGCTAGCAATGTGAAAACCTATCCATGTCATAATGCATGTTTTGGGATAGAGTTTGCTCAGAAAACTCCTATTATAGAAACTCCCTTCATTGATGAAGATTCGCAACCCATAGTCTTAAAAAGTTGCCTAGGGCACTGAGAAGTTAAATGATATCCCCAATGTCACTTAGCCTATAGTTGTCAGATAGAAGACTTGAACTACTTTTCCCAACTGCAAGGTTGGTTCTCTATCCAAAAAGATATCCATTTTTATCCAAAAAGCTATTCTGCCTTCCTTTGCTACTGTATTTCTATAATCAGGAGAAGGTTCTATTAGTATGAAATGCAGACATCACATTTCCACAAAAATGTACATCAAAGTGCTTACTATCCATTGTTTTGAAATATTTCTACTCCATTCCACATGACTAAGTTTCTTCTCAGATCAAAATATGTTAGGTTTCTATTATTTTAAGGGAGAAGTTCACCACTCTATTTTGACCCAACACTCTATGTTATATGTGGTGCCAAACGTGCAAGAATGACAAACTATTTTCCAATAGTACTAGGAGTGGTCTCCAAGATAAGAAGTATAGATTTCACATTATATAACTATCAACCATGCTTTATGATTATAAGTCATTATAATCATAAAAACACTACAATATTTTCTGGGTCACAGACATCTTCAGTACATAAACTGTACCATTGAGTTTAATCTTGGCAAGATTTTCCAACTCACTTGACCTATACAAACATAACCTTCATAGTAAAAGTCATGGGCTAATGAGACCCAAGTAAAATTTTACATAGCTCTTAGCATGTTTCTGCACTGTATAGAAAATCTGACTGTTCTATTTTGAGGAGTGAATCATATCACTCCCACCCCCCTGCAAATTGTCTATTTACACAGAAAGCATCTAAATGGAAGAAGAAAGGTTTTTGGGGAAAAAGAGATGACTGAAGTTTTGTAAGATTCACCCAGCTCTCCTAAAATTAAACCTAACTAGGAAGGGTGATTCTAACAAAAGCCTGACTTTTCTAGGGATATTGGTTGTGCCAGTTATAACAAATTAGTTAATCAATAGGCATTTATTTAGTGCCTTTGATGTGCCAGGCACTGTTATAGATGCTGAGGATACAAAAGGAAAAAATGAGATAGTCCCTTCCATCCTGAAGCTTATATTTTACTGAAAAAGTACCATGTACAGTATCTACATTCTTTACTGTGACCAGCATATTGCAGGTACACATATATGTTAAACAACATGAAACATTACTGGTACTCTTAATCATTTCTTTAGTATTTGATTTCTATTTCTTGGGGAGAAGGTAGTGGAGACATTTAACTATGTGAGGTACATTACAGGAGAAGCACATCTCCCTCTATTGCAAATTCCATTCTATTACATTTAGCAAGTATTCTTTGTCTTCCCAATCACAGAAGGGAGAACATCCTCCCTTTTCTTCTCTGGAGAGACATGTCAAGAAAAGTAACATAAGGGGAAATCACATACTGTTTTTCCTTATCCCCTGGAGAAGTCAAAGGTGTGCAGGGAGGGCCAAATGTTTCTGTTTAAGGGAATGATGTGAAGTCTGAAAATCAGAATATGTTTCTCAAATTTTAACCTTTTGCAACTGCATTCTGCATGATTTTAAACTGCAGTCATGGGTGAGCTAGTATTTTTTAAAATGATTTTGGCGCAAACTCAATGACTAATAAAACTACCCTATTTCCAATGACAGCTTTCTGGGCATGCATCCAAAAATTAGATGAACTCTCTTTATCCACCCCCTCCATTCCTTTGCCCAAGATGGCTGTGGGATGCTGCTATTTGTGCTAATCACAGTGTACTTGCACAAAAGGCATGCTTTTTTAAAATCACATTTTATTGAAATTGGTTTGACATGTCATAAATACCACAATAAGTATGCATGGGGTAAATGTTATAATAGGAGCTGTCATAATGCTCATGGTGAGCTATGTCTCACACACTTCCACCGGCATCATTACACCTCTAGGAATCTCCACTGTACCCAGGAAAGCATCTTAGACACCAGATACTGTATCAGGCACTTCTGGGAATTTATAGCTCTCTATTCACACTGCCACAGCATCAAATGCTGAAGTTCCCACCTTCCTACTTAGTGCTGCCAAAATGCCACAGCCAGTGACTCAGTGGTAATTTACCTTCTTTTCTTGGCTTGGGCTGTCTAATTCACCAGTCACAAATGATGGCTTGGTTGTCATGGCTTTTTCTGCAACAACTACATATTATGCAAACTGGGAAGGTTATGTTCATGTCAGGATATAGCAGGGAGAGGCATGAATGCACCAGGTACTTGTTTCTCAAGTTAAGAAATGACATTGTTCAAGCTCACAGCTCAGTTCTCCTCATCGAAATGGGAAGCTTGTACTGATGGTCAGGAAGAAGGCAGAGAGTGGAAGAAACCAATCACTGGAGCACTAATATGCAAGAATTGATGACTGGGTAATTGTTTTCCCACACTGTATACCCTTGCATGATAACGACTATATTTTTTCACATGACAAAAAAAGCAGGAGAATTGTGCACAATAAAGGGTACAGACAAGGGGGAAAAAGGTGCATTTGAAACGAGCAAACTAAAAAGGAGCAGTTCCCCTTATTTACACAAAGTATGTAGGGTTTTATTATGATGACTCTTGTTATCATTATGGGAAAACCCTTGACCAAACAGCAGAGAGAATGTTTCCAATGTCAAAAGTGAGGTAGAAATAGGGAGGTCCTTTTAGAATAGGTTTTATACTGTGTATACAAGTAAATCCTGATTATTATTATTAGTTTCTGTGTATCAATGTCAGTCAGTCAGTTAAAGAGGATTTATTAAATGCTTACTATGCTGACATGATAGAGGCAGCTAGGTAATGTCATGGATATAGCTCTAGGCCTAGAGTCAGGAAAGCCTTAGCTCAGATCTGGCCTCAGACATTTAATAGCTGTGTGAGTTGAGCAAGCCACTTAACCTGTCTGCCTTCGTTTCCTCAACTATAAAATGGAGATAGTAATACCACCTACATTATAGGGTTTTTGTGAGTATCAGATGTTTTAATATTTGTATTTAGCATAATGCTTGGTACATAGTAGGTGCTTAATAAATACTTATTCTCTTCTCTCCCTACAACATAATTTGCTAGTGTATTTTCTTACAATATATTTTGTATTTACCTATATGAGTATGTATTGTCCTCTCCCCAGCCTCACACCCCCTACCATAGCATTCAAGCTCCCCAGGACAGGGATAGTTTAATTTCTGTGTCTGTACTCCTAGCACTTTGCACAGTGCCTTCCACAAAGCAGGCACTTAATAAAAGCTTACTGATGAATAATAATTATTTATTGTTGTTCTGTAATTTCAGTTATGTCCGTACTTGGGGTTTTCTTGGCAAAGATACTGAAGTCTTTCATCATTTCTTTCTCCAGCTTGTTTTTATAGATAAGGAAACTGCAAGCAGGATTAAGTGACTTGTCCAGGGTCATCCAGCTAGAAAATATCTGAGGCCAAATTTGAACTCAGAAAGATGAGTCTTCCTGACTCCAAGCCCAGAACTCTATCCACTTCACCACCTACCTGCCCAATAATTATCACATAATAGGTCTAAAAGCTTTTCCCTAGGTCTACTAGCTTTATCCCTAATTTTTTTTTAATCTCTAGTTTTATCCTAGTTTATCCTAGTTTTTATCCATAGTATTTTTCCCTACTTCTACTAGCTTTTTTGAGTTTCATATACACCTTTGATAAGGTTACCCTTCTCTAATTCTTCATTTTGACCAACTTCATTAAATTACTAGAAACACTAAGAAGAGAAAGAAAAAGCAGATGTAGGTTACTCAAGTGACCTATTTTTATGACCTCCCCTCTACACACAAATGTTCCTCATAAATAATGTACATTTTTTCTCTCCTCTCCGATCACAGTGACTTTGAAAATCCATTCACCTGTGGTTAAGGTGGTTAGTAGATTTTTAAATTATGACATCAAGGTATAAAGCTGAGACACAATCCTCCACCTAGGTAATTACGATTTTCATAAATACCATAATATTATGAGTTCAGATAAAGTTCTAAAGCTCCTTTAAAAAATGTTTCTTAGCCTATTTTAATTTGTATTACTAATAAATAAAACTTAGAAAGTAGTTAGAAAAATCTCCAAATATTACTAAATAAAAACACAATGGAGCCCTGCTATAACACTACAAGCCTTTGTTATAACAATTTGCTAGTGTATTTACATAAAATATAATGTGCATTTATTTATATGAGTATGTATTATCTTTTAAGTGACTTTTTAAATGTTTCCTCTGTGACTTTCCATACCTAACTTCACCCATCTGCCCTAAGACATCTTTATGCTATCATGAATTCCACATTACAATGGCTTGTTATAGAGGGGCTCCAATGTGCCAGTTCTTTAATGGATGTTAAATATATCTATATCTATATCTATATCTATATCTATATATATATACACACACATATATATACACACACACACACACATATATATATGTATGTACATATATGTATATTTCATACTTACAGTAGGTCCCAACAAAACTGGCTCGGATTGCAAATACGGCCCCATGGACAATGGTGGATTATGATATAAAGCCCTTCTAGGTGATGGTGCTCTAATGGTGTTCATATATCTTCTCTCTCTTCTGGGTGAGAGGTCTCTTCTACCCACTATATCTTTTCCAGGTGACAAGGGCCTCCTAGGTGACAGATGGCGCCTTGGTGAAACATCTCTCGATGACATCTCTCTCCTCAATGCAGCCTCTTTTCTGGGTGAAAGATGTCTCATGGGTGAAAGATCTCTCCTTGGTGACAAATGTCTTCTGGGTGATAAATCCCCCTTGGGCATTAAATACCTATTTGGTGAATTATCTCGACAGGGTGAAGAATCATATCCTGGTGAAGACTGTCGACTTGAGGGAGAAAAGTCCCTAGGAGAGGAGCTAGGTTCTGAAGAAAGCATGTACTCTTCATCCATACAACTGGGTATATCTAACCTGTCTTTGTCTGGCTCCGAATCAGTACTTTTGCTCTGGAACAATCTCTGATACTGTGTCATCTGTGTATCTTCACATGAGTCACTTGGTGTCATAAGCTGGGTGACTTGAATACTAGGTAAAGTAACTAAGTAACTGATCAGTGAGGAATGCCCCATTGAAACATCAGTAGGAGCCCTGTGGGGTACAGCCCCAACATTTACAGGCAATGAGGAGAATCTGGGTGGTTGTGGACTAGTGCTTCTTGATCTTGTTTTTGGTGTCAAGTCTCCTTGGTCATCAAATTCATCATCATCTTCATCGTCATCATCATTATCATCTCCATCCTCACCATCTGATTCCTCAGCATCTGAAAACTGGTGGTCAGTTGAAATGCCTGACATGCTACTCTTCTCTGTTCCCTTGTGCAAATCCTCAATGTTTTCTGAAATAATTGATAAAGGTAGTGGAGAATGAGATACAAAAAACAATCTTGGTCCACACTCAGTTCAGAATCATACTACCTCTAACAAGTCTTGTTTATTGCCTACAAGGTTGACTATTTTCTCTGATGACTTATAGCACTTGGTCCTTGGACCAATGCTAACAACTCTATCAAATAATACTTAAAATATACTATACTGTACTATTATCTTTTTATATGTATGTCTTGTATCCATAATTAGATAGCAAGTCTCTTATGAAGGCAGGGACCAACTTTGTATCATACACTGTCTTGCATACATAAAGCACTCAATACTTGTTTGTTGATGTCTTGCAGGATGATGCTGAGGATGGGGTAAGATACTATCCCATACCTAGGGGCATAGATTTAGAAGAGGATTGTGCCTAAAGGATATGGCCAAAAGAGGTTTCAATTATTCCACTTGTCATTAATGGGTCTGTTCAACTAAGAGCGAGTTCTTAAAAAAAGACATAAATTAGAATGACTTTCAAATTGTTTTCCAGAAAAAGCATTGATTGAATTGTCTTTGCTACCACAATTTTTTTTGCCATAGTTATAGAAAGAGGTATTTTTATAGTAAGGTCTTTTTTTTTTTTCCCAATCACACTTTAGTTGCCCGTGCCTCTTCATTATGTTCAAAAACAAAATGGGCTGCAGATTTCTTCTATCTTTAGCGTTTACTAAAGTGAAACATTTAACAATTTTTTTTTAAATTTAACCTAAACCAACTTTATCAGCTCAAGTGTGGATGACTCATTTGCATTGTGCAAAGGGCGATCAGCTAAGCTGTGACCTACCTGCTTCTTCAGTTTCTGTGTCATCCACTGATGTCATTGATACTCCTAGCTCCAGACATTTTTTCATGTGTGCTTTAGATTTCATATGTTTTGTTAGATTTCCTAGACAAAAACAGAAACTAATGAGAAATGGATTGCTCATCAATAATGTTAGGATCTCTGGGAAACCCCAAATTGGGACAAATTTATATCAGCTTTATATCAGCAAGAAGCTATTCTGGTCTCAAGCTTCAGTCCCTGAGAATCTATTGACACAAAACAAAATATTACTATGAGGAAGAAAAGAAGGATGCATGTAAAAAGACAAATATTTCTTACTAACTCATAGCCAATTCAGATTTTTAAGACATGTACAGAATTTAGTGAAAGCAAACAAAAACTAAATGGGCCACCTTGGGAGATAATGGGTTCTTTCTCATAAAATGTTATGTTCTATGAGGTCTGCTCCAGTTTCAGGTGTTTCTTAGTCTATAGGAGTGCGAAAAAGATATAGATAGATAGGCTAACTCAGGAAACTAGATCGCTTCAGTAAAAGGCCCCAACCAGACTAATGGGAAGGTTGGCATTCTCAGTCCTGTTCTATGAGGTATCTATATGTCTACGTAGGAGAAAGAAAGAAAGAAAGAAAGAGAGAGAGAGAGAGAGAGAGAGAGAGAGAGAGAGAGAGAGAGGAAGGAAGGAAGGAAGGAAGGAAGGAAGGAAGGA
>NW_020948910.1:5408545-5464395 GCF_900497805.2 Vombatus ursinus | reverse complement strand
GAGAGAGAGAGAGAGAGAGAGAGAGAGAGAGAGAGAGAGAGAGAGAGGATCTGGAAAGAGATTTAGGCATGTGGCTCAGAAGCAAGAATTTTTAAATGAAATTGTTTGGGGAGCTAGGGTGAATAACATATTCTTCAACATTCCTGTACCAGAAAAGCCTGGAAAATGAGTCACCATTTTTAGCTATAAATCCAGAACTTTGGCCAGAGGAGTATATTGACACGTTCTTCCACCAAGCTGTATGTTGTCTGACTTCTTGATGAACAGTGCCACAGATTGTTCCGGTTTGCAAATTTTAAAATCAACCCATTGAAAATTATGGAGGTGAACGGTCAGATCCATTAGAGCTAATGCAAAGTGCATTTATAGTGAAGTCAAAACCACTGTCTCAGTCACTACTGTCTATAGGTTCAGAATGCTGGGATTAGAAAAGTTCTCATAACGTTAAAAAAAAATAGCAGAAATAGACTCAGCCATGCCTCCTCTGTGAAATGTTTTCTGTAATCTACTTACTGATTACACTTTTTTTAATTTAAAAAAGTATATTTCTAAGGCAAATCCTCATTTCAGGAGATAACATTAGCTGTGGTTTCAGAGCAGTAATGGAAGATTTTCTCTCTGCTGATAAATACGTGTGAATACAAGCTATCCAATCTCTATGCATAATTAATGCAACTGTGGATGGAGGGGCCCACCTGGGAGTCTATGGATCTGTACATTATTTATAAGCTTGAAACTGACCCACAGTAAGAGCCACGAGCACACGCTTTTCTGTTTCAATTGCTGCTTTGCCTCTGTGATGCCACTGCATGTGTTGTCTCCCCATAGTGTTTCGATATTTGCTGCAATTATAACCCAGACCACATAACATTTCTAACATGAAGTCATATTTGTAAGGCAGTTTTCATGCCACTTCCTTTGCAGATAGATGGCCTAAACCTATGGCTCTTAATCAGGTTATTCATGGAGTCTCATAGTCTCACATGCATCCTTTGACCACTTAGTTGAGGGGGAGAAGACATTTCATGGAGTCATACTTTCATAAATGAAACCAACTCATAATTGATGGAAGATGGAAGTGAAAGAGAGATGAGAACTTCAGCCAGAGTCAGAGTCAATTTTTTTTCCCTCCAAAAACAACACGCATGTACCTTTTGTTTTGAAGGCAAAGTTACATAACTTGCATACATAAGGCCGTACATCAGTATGTGTGCGGATATGCTTCTTGAGCATGCTGGGCTTCTTACAGCGAATTCCACATTCTTCACAAATGTACTTTCCTCGTCCACGTCCCCTAACATAGACATACTCTTCGTTTGACTTATATCTGTTGAGAAGACAAGGTACAACATGTTTTCAAAATATTTTGAAGCATATTATAAAACAATTAAATGCAACATTATAGATTTTCACAAAGCTTTTTTATAAACAGCCATTCACATATTTCCTTATGAGTCACATGAATAATGTGAAATTAGAAATTTGGGAAACAAAGAAATGAAGCAACCAGAATCCGACTACGGCATTAGAATGGAATGTTACCTTACTGAAAACTACTTCCTTGATAGGCTTGTTATATTCCAGAAGTATATTGGCTTAAATATCAAAATAAAAGTCATTCTGAATACGAATATATAAATGAATATGGATATGGAGAGTACAGATTTTTAAATGCGTTCACTGAAGTGAAAGGTTGGGAATTTATGCATTATTGTTTTTGGCTACCAAGACAGCCTTAAAGACACCAGACAACAAATAAAATATGCAAACATATTTGAACATATATATCCTCATATATATCCTCTTGTAATGCAATGATATCTTCTGAAGTATGCATGTAACACACTGCATGCACACACATACACACACACACACACAGATACACCAGTAAATTTGCTAAAAGAAGTAGAACCGATAATAGAATTCTTCATCTCAGCTCTTCACTCTATTTTTGAAACCCTGGCAACACGGTAACTCTCAGCAAACTGCCAGCTTAAATTGACTGAGCTTGCTTAGCTCACCAACTGTTGTCTACAGATTTGATCAGCTCTTCCCTGATAGAATATAAATCCTTAGGAAAGGGTCTCCTAAATTTCAAAAGACTTTCTGAAGAAACTATTACATAAGGAAAACTAGTGGGGGGAAAAAGGGCATCATTTCTCTCCCAACAACTTTCCATGCATTTCCAGAAGCTTTGAGAGGTTAACCCTTACTTGTGGCCCAGAAGATGATAAATATTAAATGTCAGAGTGCCTAGCAGTCATTCACTAAGTATTCCACTTATTATTAGCCACTTTTAATTCTTATCAACAAGCATTTATTAAAACATTTACTAGGTGTCAAGCACTGTACCAGAATCCAAGATAGAATTGATAAGTCTGGCTGATAATTCTAGATATATTACCATGGAGGCACATTTTTGGTTCCAGAGAGGAAGATGACATATAAAATCCCTGAACATTTTCATCCTTTGTATGTTTTGTTAAAGGTACTAGAATTATAAATTTTGAATACTCAAGGTCTTTATTTTTGCACTAGAACAGGGGTTCTTAATCTGGGGGAACATGAAACCCTCTTGTGTATTCATGTATAGACCAGGAAGTCTATGAACGTAGGTGGGGAAAAATACTTCTTTATTTTCACTAACCACTAACTGAAATTTAACATTTCCTTCAATTATTTAAAAAGATGATTCTGAGAAGGGGTCTATAAACTTCACCAGATTGGTAAGGCACCCAAGACACACACAAAATGGTTAAAAACCTGTGCCTTGAACCATAGCTCTACCCCACCTCCTTCCACCCCCACCCTTCTTTCTACTCTGGAGAAACTATCAAAACCAACAAAAGGAAATTCAATCTGAATACCCCTCCAAATCCAAGGGCTTTCAGGTGAAATCCATGCATGGCCCCAAACCACTCATTTTACTGCAGATCTTACTTCACATCAGCTACCAAACAGACATTAAATTGTAAAGCCTTTTGCCAGGGCCAGGACACTAGCACAGTGCCTGTCATGTAGGCAGTAATTAATTGATGCTTGTTGATTGATTAATAGGCAGAATTTTTAGCAAATCATAGATAAAGGAATTATCAACTAGCTTTGCTGCTGAGCTTTCTTAGATGATCCCCAACTCCTTTATATAAGAAGTCCAAGCTGCTCTTGTTCCTAGACACCAAGATAATTTGAACTCCTTCTCTAAACTAATATAACGTGTTGCTATTAAATGATTGGGGTAACAAGATTCTTTAGTTTCATAAAATATTATCACTAACTCAATGAATTGTGCTGAGAGACTAAGATCCAAGGAAATGGTACTAGAAAAAACTAACTTCCTCCAGAGAGAAGCATTTCAAGCCCAATATGGGCCTATCATCATAGGAAATGGAATATACATTTTTACCATTTAAGTAATGTACTATTAGTATAATTATAATGAGCAGATTTGCTTTTGGATACAGTAAAAATTAGATGATCCTTAGCAATATATAAGAGCTAACCTACACAAATGAGAGGCTGGAAACATAATTTTACAGGACCAGTATGTTATATTTCATAAAATAATTAATTAATGAAAATGAATATAAAAATATTCTGACCAATGTCAATGTAAGAAATTGGCAAAGTCAATGTAAGAAATTGGACGTCAAAAATAAATAATTTTTCCTTTCCTCTCTAATACTTATGTATAACAAAAAACAACACCACCCCCAACCTACTCCTAAAAGGAGGTACTTATTTATTGAAATATAAACTTGGCCACCATCATGTTCAGGTAAAAACACTAATTAAGGAAATGATAAGGATATGGCTCATTATATAGACTAATGAAAAGGAGGAGAAAATGAAACACAAGCATAGTCCTTTTGGATGATCAAAACACAGTGATAAAATATGCACATACACTTTCTCACTTGCTTCCTTCTTTAGTGGAGATGTGGCTCCCCAAAGCATACAGTAACTCTACTGGAAGGTCTCTCTAAGCTAGGAGTAAAAATACCCTGCTATGGAGAAGACTGTTGAATGTGGGAGTGTTCATTCGGTCACAGTGACCTTCCGTCTCTGGAGAAAGATAAAAGCTACAATTCTCTCCTTTATGTTAGAAGATGAGAGATTTGAAAAGAGATTCAAATAGTAAAATCTTCATGGAGTATATATAAACACTTGTTTTAATGAGAGAAATGCTAGGTACACAAAGATAGTGAAGTGGAAAGCCTAGTATAAAAACAAAAAGCTTCCTGACCTCTCTCTTAAGTGGTTTATCCCACAAGGTGCTAAGAACTATGAAAGAAATAATCATCTCAGATATCTGAAACAGTTAACATTTTACAGATTCATGTAAAACACACAATTCTAGTTACTCAAATATAATTAGAATGAACTCAGGGAAAATACAATGTGAAACATATACCTATTGTAAATCTAAGACTAGTTATACTGAAATCCCAACAACTCTTAATGTGCTAAAATTTGTTTTTGCTATAATACTCTGCTTTTACTTTCATAGCATATGATTGGTGAGATATTTCTACCAAAATGTGTAGTGCAACTATATGTATATATGTATATATATGTGTATGTATGTATGCATGCATGTATGTATGTATGTATGTACATATAAAATGTCCCTTAGGGACTACATATAGCTAAGATGGTTTCTATTATTATAATAAATATCTATAGTTCAAAAATCAACATCTTCAAATATATGACTATTTCATTATCTAAAAATAAGTGTGTATGATTTAATCATTTTAAGCAGCACAAAATATTTTAATTGAAAGTAAAAAGATGTACATGAGAAGAATATTAAAGAAAGAACAAAACTAGAGGTCATCAAAAGGCCATCAATTTCACCAACTTTCCCCCTTAAAGGGGGGCTATAATAATTTAGAAAGGATGCTTGTAACATATATAACAAGCACATTTGCATTAATAGCACAGCAGACCTTAACACAAGGGCATTGACTTCATTATGTTTCTCAAGAGCTGGCCACATTATTGAGCTGTGCATTGAAAAATAATATACTGTTATGTCCAAACCGGTAGGGACATGGGAACTCCTTTTTCTCTCAATGTTTTGCACAGGCAGAGGCATTTACCTTGAAACACAACTGAACTGATTTCATATTTCCATTTATGTTTTCTTACCCTCCTTCAAAGATTTTAATTCGGATTGGCTCAGTTTGTTTGGATACAATATCTTTATCTCCATGAATATCTCCTTTCCCTCTTTCTTTTAGGATGCTTCCTACTAGTTTCCTTTCAAGCTTGCTGCCAAATAAAAATGATGCTTCAGGTTTCATCTGTGGGACAGAAACAAAGAATCAGTTGACACATCTGTGCCCAGAGGTAAGTCAATACATGTTCCCAGTTATTTACACTTTTGAAATTTTTAAAGGATGCATAAAGTGTTTGACTCAGAAGAAAATGGAGTTGGTAACAGCTCAGGCAATACCAGTTGTCCCAACCACTGCTCTTCAGAAGAGTGATCTAACCAAGTCTTCTACATTTCAATATATTAGGCACTGTGATTTCAGCAAGGTACATGCTCTCTTTCCACCAATGATGGCAACCCTTCCATGACTTAGTGGATGGTCTTATGAGAGCTTCTATAGCCAAAAAATTCATCATTGTTTCTGGCCAACCTAGAGTTAAGCTTCTTTGCACTTAGTGATACTGGGTCTCTGATAAGTCTGTTATCACACCTATTTACCTGAAGTCCTTCAGGTTTGGCAAGACCTGCCAGTATTTATACTCCACTTACCTCAACACTATGAGGAGGCATCAAAGGGACACTTTAGAGTAATCTTTGAAAATTGGTAAGCGGTATTCACATTGAAAAGTCAAGTAAGTTGAGTGAAAGGCAATAGGGAGAAAAATCAGAAAGGAATCACAATATATTCAGAATAAATAGTACTACAATCTTCCCAATAATAAAAATCCCAGACTGTATGAAGAGGAATATAGGGAAGGGGCAAGGGATGTGTACTTTTTTAAAGTTTTACATTTGTTTTAATAATATTTAAGCATGGGCCTTATTTTATGAATACTATTATGTTTTTGAAAAAGGACTTTAAAAAGGAGAAAAAGGTCAAAAGCCCACTGCCATCATTTTAGTCCCACCAATAATTAAAAAAAAATTTCCTCCATCTTTTTTTTCATTCACCTCTCACCTGTTTTACACCTCTTTAAAAGACTATTTCTTTACATTATTATATATGAGGAACTAACTGATTCTATGATAAAATGGCTAATGTTGAACAATATTTGAAGAGTAAGGCTTTAAAGCCAAGTCATTCCCTTGCTCAGGAAGTTCCATGGCTTCCCTCTTGTCTTTAGGATAAAATACTCAGTTTGGATTTTAAGGACCCTCACAATCTGGCTCTGGCCCACCCTCCTAAGAGTACTATATATTATTCTCTTTCATGTACTTTTACAATCTAGTCCAACTGGACTACTTGCTATTTCTCACATGTGACCTTGTATCTTTAGTCTTGACCTCTTTCCAAGGAGGGTGTTCTCTGCCTGGAATGGGCTCCTTCCTCATTTCCACCTTTCAGAATTCCAAGATTCCTTTGAGTCTCAGCTCATGCCATCTCCTTCAAGAGGCCTACCCAGCCCCAGTCTCCAGTTGCTAGAAACTTTCTCCCCAAAATCTTTGTGTATATATATTTGTATCTACTTTCCTGTGTCTATATTGTGCCCCTCTAATAAAATGTAAACTCCTTGAAAGCAATAATGTTTTCATTTCTGTCTCAGAGTATCCCCAGCACCTGGTAGAGTGTCTGGGACATATCAGGCGCTTAATAAAGGCTTGTTGAAAGAATAAATAAATGAAGTACATAGAAGACATTAAAATATTGAAGATATTTAATGTATGATATATATTTAATATGACTAATAATAATATATTATATATTAATAATATGGGAGATATTATTGCTCCTGAGAATCAAGAGAGCTATGTAAAATTTTAACGGCAGCAAAGTGGAAATGTGGCAAAATGGAAAGAATGTTGACTTTGAAGTCAGAAGTCATGAGTTTCAATCCTACTTCTGTTACTCCTTGTGTGACCTTGGGTAAATTACTTCTCCTCATCTCTTAAATGAGAGGGTGGGACTAGTTGACTTTTAAAGTCCCTTCCAGTTCTAGACTATGACCCAAATGACACAATTTTGTCTTTGATGCAAGCCTCTTAGTTCCCATTGACAAGCTTCCTTTTAACTTCTATCTAGACCCTAATTCTCAAAAGGTCAGCGGTACTTGCATTCAAAAGGAAATGTTACTAATGAGTTATTAATACCTCAGCATTAGTGATAAAACATTAGATATATTAACCTCTTCCAAAAAAGAACAGAAGGAAGGGGACCCACAAGAATGACGACCTAACAGTGACATTTCTGAGGTTATGTCACGTTGGTTTAGGAGTAATTTTGAGATGCTGGAATCTTTCCTGGATCACACCATACCAACAACTGCCTAATCTATCCGTACATAATGACCCTGCTGAGCAGAAAATTTCCATTCTCTGATCCTTGTTCTGCTTGTAGTTTTCTGACACAATTTGCTTCACCATTTATTCTGCTTAGCAGTAACCAATTTCTAATACTTCCTAAAATGAAATTCTTTACCTGAGCAAACTGTTTCCAAGCACTTGATGAGGTGAGTTTCCCGGTTCCCGGTCTATGCATAGCAGCCAGAGTATAAATTTCTGCGGTAATTTTTTGCTTGGACCTCAGAAGCGCTAAAGTAGTCTTGGTATTCAAACCTGATGGGTTTGGGTTACATGAACTAATGCACCATGAAGCATAAACCGAGGATTTGAAGGTGGCTTGTTGCACATAACTGGGTTTTGTATAATTTAAGAAGCACCAACTCACAGTAGTTGTCGTGCGCAAACTAGGGAACTGAAGAATTTGCTGGAAATCTGCCACATCTGTAAGAAGTATAGCTGAGTTTCCCATTTTCCCACTTGGACCAGATGCCATCTGGACCAACATACCAACAGGGAATTTCTGCTGTTTCCCTTGCTCTTCAAGCTGAGTATCCCCTGGTGGTAAGGATGACCTCTGTGGGCTCATGCTCATGTCAGATGCTGTCTCATCAATGTCTAATTCATCTGATGATTCTTTGCCTTCAGAAGGGCCACTGGATTTCTGCCCTGGTGGTGTTGCACTGAAGCTAGAAAGTTTTTCCCTACTGAGTGGGAATGGCTCACTGGATGGCACACTGGAAGATGGATAATCTTGAGATGAAGAGGGTGATAGTGAAGATAAAGAGGATGACCCAGATTGCAAACCATCTTTTGGCTCAGATGCACAGCCTTGTCGAACTAACTGAGGCTTCTGTGGACGGGAGTAATCCTTTTTGATGTCGGAATTGGTTAGCTCCACAGCACTTAGCTCCTCAACAATCTGACCGTACATTTTTTCTTCCTTAACCCTTTTCTGCTGCTTTGTTTCCATGAAGAGTTCTAAGCTACTAGCAGGAGAAAGCATACGTTTGCTACCACCAAGAGTAGAGGCAGTGTCAGAGCTGGAAGTCAAACACAATGGGATTGAGGACTCTAAGCCAAGAGGTAAGGTCTGAGGTACTTTCCAAAGAGGATATTTTTCTAAGCCTGCATGTTGTCCTAACATCTGGGCAATGTTAAATCCAATTCCCTGCATGGCAGCATTGGTGACCAATGTTCTTTGAGTCATTGTTTCATCCACTTTGCAGATGACAATTGCTGGGCTGTTCTGCCCAAGTATCTGAGAAATGCTGGTGTACATGACACTACCATATGATGGTACATGGGTCTGAATCCTGACAGGAACCACTGTTCCGGGTAATGGCTGCACAGGTCCAGAGTTTGATGAATCAAAGTCGGCCTGAGGATGCTGCTCAGAGGACATATCACTTGACTTGATACTATGGTCTGACTGAAACGTTGCAAGAGCATTCTTTGAGTGTTCTCCTGACATTCCTGAATAGTGAAGGTAAGATTGTTCTTTTGTGTGGGCATAATCATCAGACTTCTTCCCAAGGTGATCAGCAACATGTTCTAAGTGATAACTGGTATGAATTTCTGGCTGGAAAGGGGACTTGCCATAACTTTTCTGTAGCGCAAAGTGAGGCTGAAAATGCCTCTGCAAAGGTTCAGTACATGCCTGCCACCAGAGAGGCTGCTGAGTTGGTAAGTGAACCATACAGACAGTAGGATACTGGAATTGAAACAAGGCATTGTGAATTGGGGGAAATGGGATATTTTCTTGATGTGCAAATAAGTGTGGCTGTTCTGATGGGTGTTTGCTGGAGATGTAAGGTGCTGGAGGGATTAGGGAAGTTCTCAAAGTTTCCTGACTGTCCATATGCACAATCGGCTGCTGTGCTAGGTGGGTTGAACCTGCCCCAAGCTGATTTCCAGAGTCCTCTGCCAGAATAGGAAGAAGCATAGGGGATGAATGATGCCATGCAGATCTGAGACCAGCCTGCATGTGCTCCATCTGTTCCTGCTTTATACCCTGTTCCATGCCTGGCTCAGCCGGAGTGATTTCTGGGAAGCCACTGAAGGAAGCCTGTCGCACTAGGAAGCATTTCTTCCTCTCCCGGGATGGGGACAATGTGGCAGGAGTCGCACCTGCCACAGCAGCATGAGACAGATTCCCATAATCAAAAGACTTGCTCCGGATCTCTGGAACTTCAGCCGGGTGAGGACAAGGCATTTGTTCTGATGAACAGCGCCTCATCTCCTTCTGGTGGTGATGTCCAGGAACAGACAGTGAGTATGAGCCAGCTGGGACAGTCAAAAACTCTGACTGCTTCCCAAACTCATCCTGTTTGGGAGGTGCCACAAGCTTAAGGGATTCTTCTCTTTCAAAAGACATGGAAAAGCTGGAACTATGGGACAAGTTGCTTTCTTGGCTGGGGCTACGAGAAAGGCTCGTTCCCGTGGATTCAAAGCTAGATTCTCCAGAAGAGTGCTCCATGTCTGCAAGACGTAAACGTTTCTTTTTTGGTGGTAGTTTTTCAGCAGGGAGCTGTGAAAGAGTTTCACTTCTCTGGGGCCATTGGAATTCTTCAGCAGGCTTCTCTGGCTCCTTACTCTGTACCTCTTTCTCCTTCTCTGGCTTATCGGGCTCTTCGGTAACCCGGATTTCAGGGACCTGGATGTTGTGCTGACGAACCAACCTGGGCTGCATGTGATAAGACTGCTGATGCTGCTGTTGGGATGAGGGTGGTTTCCCCCTTGTTTCAGTGCTCTCCCCCTGCTGGACACACTCTGGGCTCACAGGGGCTTCTGAAATCTCACTCTCACAAATCTCAGAAGGTGAATAGGCTTTATCCTGCTGGCTAGCCATAAGGTCTGTAGATTCAGTCCTTTCAAATGAATTTGGTCTACTCAATGAGTTTGTGTGCTGAATTACAGAAATCACATTGCCGGGAGGTTTCCTATTCGCTGGGTCTGCCATCTTTTCAGTATCTGTGGTTAAGGGTGATTCTTCTGATGAGGTTCCAGACTGCAGTTGGGGTCTACATGGTTCAAAACGTTCAGAGTGACCAAGAGAAGGGTTATCATGACCAGAGATAGTGAATCCACTTCTCATTCCTTCCTGCAACTGCAATTTGGGATCATAATCTGAAGTCATCATGCCCAATGGAGTGCCTGGGATGCTGCCACAAATCATCGGGGTATCCTCTTCATCTCCCACACTCTTTTCTTTCCTGCGTTTTCTGGTTTCACATGCGACTCCAAATATGGTGGGTACTACCTGTGATGATACCGATGGATCTATAAAATATTCCCCTCCATATTTTAAGCCACTTAAGCATGAGATATCCCTGAAGCTCTGCTTGGTTGCTTCTGATTCTTCCCATTTCCTATAGGACTTCCGACAGACATCATAGTCATAACCAATCCTATCACTAGCCATCAGTTTCTTTTCCTTCAGGGAAGAGCCCATCTCACCAATCATTCTATTAGAAGCAACACCGATAGTTTTTGATATTCTCCCATGATGTTCTGTGTCTATGTGCCCCTCCTGTACTGAAGGCAACTCAAATGCAGCTTGTCTTCTTAACATGCGATGTGGGGTTATTCCCACAGTCTCTGGATAAAACACATCATCTGAACCAGTCATTCTTTCATCAAATGAGTGACTCCCTCTCAAAGATGGAGGGATACTTAAATTACTTGCCGAAGAAGTTGGCATAGAGTTGCTTCTAATAAGTGGTGAAGAATCTACAGGTGCTTCCAAGAGAACTGGGGAGCTACCTTGATGACTTGTGGGATAAAGTTTTCCTTCATTTTTGAGAGACCCTGGAATAGTTTGGGATTGTCGGGGGTCAGCATTGAATTTGGTGGATTTCAGAGGACTTAATTGACTAGGTTCCATCATATCTCCCTTGCTTGGGATCACCTGTGAAGTGGGATCTTCAATCATTGTGATATCTAACCTTGTGTTTACATGAGGTAATGGTTCCATTATACTCTTTCTACCCATCATGGTGCGCTCCTGACCAGATGTTGTAACACTAAGTGCGTTTCTCGGACTAATCCGACAGTACTTTCCAAAGATGATTTCTTCGTAAGACTTAGCATTTGTGTTTGGGGGGCTTATCTGCTGTTCTGCACTTTCTGAGCGGGAAAAGTAACCAGAATCAGTGCTTCCTTTGCTGTGGGGGCTCAGGAGGTTTAGAGATGGCTCAGAATCTTGTCCTTTTTTCTCAGAAAGTCTTAGTGCAAGTTTCTGTTTAACAGTATGAGAGTCATCCGCTTTAGTACTTAATGATGGAGTCGGCAATGTGTCAGAGCTGACATACTGGGAGCTTTCAATAGGTAATGGAATTCCACTTTTGGGAATTATCAAAATGGGCACCTTCATTGGGCCTCCTAAGGGTTCTTCCAAAGACCCATGATAGCCACTTCTACTAGCAATATCCAATGGGATTGATGGTCCTGGACTCAGGTTGCCAGGCCGGTCTACGAATAAGGAACTTTCCTCATCAGTATCTGTGCTCTGTTCACCATCAGAATGTATTTCTGCTTCCACATCAATAAAACTGGCCTCTAGGTCCAATTTAGACACGGCTGACTCTGTGAAAGGGACTAATCCTGCCTTAATTGCATGGGCATGTGATTTCCTGTGCTTGTATAAATTGCTCTTTGTCTTAAAAGAGAAACCACAAGGTACACAAGGGTACGGCCGTTCACCAGTGTGGGACCTAATGTGTTTTTTCAATACACTTGGTTTGGCACAAGCCCTGCTACAGTAGGGGCAAATGTACTTGCCAGGCTTTTTGGGTTTGTGCTCTTTCTTATGAGCATCATCTGATTGTTCTAAACTTTTCTGTGCATATTGGCTATAAGCAGGGTTCAGGCTGGGAATCTTTTTTCTGGCAAAGCCTCCACTGTGACCATGGATAGGAAAAGGAAATAAGTCCTCAGAGGAGATTGACTGCATGTGGCCAGGAAACTGCCATGGATGATGGCCTTCTAGGCTCTGGTGCTGTTTGGTACCACCATGCATGAACCCCTGTGGCAATGAATGTTGAGGAAAAGAAAGCGAATGTTGGCATGAGTAAGGACTTGGGCGGTGTGGCGGATACGACTTCTCTATAGCCTGATGAACAGCTTCAGTAGATGATGCCAGTTTCCCAGAACCAAAAAGTTGTGCTGATGCTGTGTTTCCAATTTGTTCAGGATCTATTTGTGGTTGCCTCTGTCCTTCTTGATTGCCAAAAGTGCTCATCTTAATAACAGCTGATTGTTCTTGTCTCCATCTACTCAGTACTTTAGCAGTTTCTCCAGACCTTGAGGTAACTTTTTGCCCTATAGCTGTGTCCCCAGAGTCCATTTTGTTACACACGGTCTTAAGTGCTAGTTCACTTGAAAGCTGTGTACACACATGGAGTGTGTCCAAAGCTGTGCTTTTTAAATCTTTGTTGCTCCCATTTTTCCAGGGACTCTGAAAATTTACTGGTGTCTCTTTCTCCTTGGAGCCTTCTACACAGTAATCTATAGGCATTAGATGGCAATGTCTCTGGGATCACACAATAAGACAGTCTTTTTCATCGAAGGAAATTCCATCAGAAAGCTGTGTGAATCTGCAAAGTGTTCTTATGGAGATGGAGTATTTTTTGCTGTGATGAAATATTAGGGTGAAGAATTAGCCCAGCAGGATGCTTGTAGATCAGCTAGAGTGAAGTTTCAGTTGCTATTCTCACTAAGATGCAATGACCTGAAGGAAGAAGAAAAACAAAGGGATTGGCATGATAAGCAACTATCTAAAAAACTAATTTCCAAGTTATCAGTTTTAGACTATAATAGGAAAAAAACAATTTATCTTAGTTAACCTTTTTTTTTAAAATTAAAGTCTTTTCTCAAATGTCTTGACTCTCCAATTGTTTTATATTAATAATAATTAACTTTAATATTAGAATATGAGAAGCAGCCAGGGCATGGTGAATAAAAAGCTAACCTTGGAACCAGAAAGACCTGAGTTCGAGTTCCAACGGTGACACATACTGTTTATGTGACCCTGTACAAAGTAATTTCTTTTCCAAGAGCTCTAGTCATTCTCTGAGATTATAAGTTGCAGAAAAGATGCCAACCTACATTCATAAAGACAACTAGGTAGTGCAGTAAATAGACTGGTGGGCTCAGAGTCAAGAAGATATGAGTTCAAATCTGGCCTCAGTCACTTACTAATTGTGTGACTGTGGGCAAGTCATTTAACTTCTGTCTCCCTCAGTTCCTCAACTGTAAAATGGGGATCACAATCACATCTATCTCCCAGGGTTGTGAGAATCAAATCAGATATTTGTAAAGCATTTAGCACAGTGCCTAGCACATTGTAGGTACTAAATGAATACTTATTCCCTTCCTTTTCTCTTTCAGAGAGGGAGATCCCTTATCAAGGAATTCCCTATGTCAGTAAAATCACAGGTCTAGGGGCAGCGAGGTGGCACAGTAGATAGAGCTCAAGCCTTGGAGTCAGGAGGACCTGAGTTCAAATCCAGCCTCAGACACTTGACACTGGCTAAGTGACCCTGGGCAAGTCACTTAACCCTCGATTGTCTCACCAAAAAAAAGCAAAAAAAAAAATCACAAGTCTAGTCCCTTTCGAAAATATATTAAGTTCAAATTTGATTTAAAGTTATAAACCTAGCTTCCTTGAAATGCTGCCTTTATTTTGAGCAGAAGATGACCTAAAGGAAAATGTATCATGATGTTAGTTTGTTTAAGAAGAAAATTTTAAATGACCTAAATCCAAAGATATGTATTACTACATGGTTTCTAGACAGATTTTAGGACTTTGTATGTTTAATGCAACATATCTCTAGTTACCTATACATACCTATGTGTATGTATGTATAAATGTCTAAATGTGTGTGTATATGTATATATATGTGTGTGTGTGTGTGTGTGTGTGTGTGTGTGTGTGTGTGTGTATGCATATGTACCCGTACACATCCCCTTTTTTCTTCTTCTGGAGTTTAACCTTCTCTCTTCTTATTTTCAACCTTTCCTTGTACACTGAATCTTTCTCTGCTGCCTACAAACATATCCATATTTCTTCTGTCTTTAAAATACCTTCACTTGGCCCTTACACCCCCTCAAACTATTGTCCGATCTCTCTCTTCCTTTTCATAGACAAATGCGTAGAAAGCAACAGCAAAATTGTCCACATTCATTGTTTCCATTTTTTTTACTCATCTCTCACCTCTTACGCCCTTTCAATCTGCTTTCTATCCCTACAATTTAAGTGAAACTTCCCACTTTAAGCTCATCAATGGTTTCTTTATTCATCTCTCTTGACCTATCTACAATTTTTGACACTGCTGATCACTACATCCTTCTGTTTTCATTAGACCGCACAGTGGTGGTTTTCTTCTTACCTGTCTTCAGTCTCCTTTGCAGAATCATTATTTATGTCCCACCACTGTGAAGGGATATATAACCCAGTGCTCTGTTCTCAATTCTCTCCTTTTTCTACATTCTTTTGGTAATCTCAACAGCTACTGTGAGTACAATTGTCACTTGCATGCACATGAGTCATATCTACATGTCCTAGCCTTGATTTCTTGCCTGAGCTCTAATCTTTATATTTTCAATCAGCTGCTAGCTATTTGCACCTGGATATCTTATTGGTATCTCAAATTCACTATGTTCAAAACAAAACTCATTGTCTTTCACCCAAAATGACCCCTTTCTTATAGCTTCTCCATTTTGGCCAAGGAAGACATCACTCTTCTAGCTTTCCAGGTCTGTGACCTTAAAGGTACCTTCTCATTCTCCCCATACCCAATTAGTCAGTCAATAAACATTTATTCATTTATTAATTTTTATTCTACTTTCTCAAATTATCTCACAATCAATCCCTTTCTCTCTACTCACACCACAGTAACCCCAGTTCAGACCCTCATCACTTAGCCTCTTAATTAGTCTTGTTACCTTGAATCTATTTCTCTCCAATCCACACAACTGACAAATTGATATTCCCAAAGCGCAGATCTGCCTCTCGAATTAAATACAAGACCTTTAGTTTGGTATTTGAAGCCCTTCACAATGTTGCTACAATTGCAAGACTAACTACACTGTTCTCCCATTTATGTGCTCTATGGCCAAGCCAAAGTGTTCTACTTGTTCCCAGTACAACACTGCATTTACCGCCTCCATTCATTTATGAAGGTTGCCCACTATGCCTAGAATGCAATGTTTCCTAAACCTCTGACTCTTAGAACTGCTACTTTCCTTCCTGATTGACCAGACTGTTAGTTTTCCCAACCCAAACCACTTTTAAATTATTTGTGTATATATATATAAATATATATATATATATATATCTGAATTTAATTATCTATTAATACATTGTATTCTCCCCAAGTAAAATATAAGCTTCTAGAGGGCAGGAATTGTCTCTTTTCTATTGTATTCCCATTGCCTAACACAGGACATGACACATAATAGTTGCTGAATAAATGCCTTATTGATTGATTGATCAGCATACAGGTATACATACACAAACACATACATATACTGTATGCATACACACACACACACAAGCAAACACAATACACAATAGAAGAATTTGAAAATGCTTTTTTGAAAGGAGGGAGTCTACTTTTCCTGGAACAAAAGAAAAGAGAATCTGAGGAAATTTACCCATGGACTTGCAGGGTTATAGATATTATGAGAAACTAAAAGTGGGACAAAAGATTCATTTTTAAATAGTTAACATCTTACCTGCATATTTTAGAGTTGTAATGTGCATGATTGTCTTGTTGCTTTCTAGGAACAAAATAAATACAATTAGGAAATATCATCCATGTTATTCATGGCATCAGTGTATAATAACTTTGTAATTAAATTTGTAAACATGGACAACACTGACAGACTCAGAACTTTAGCCACTCAAAGCAACATAAAATTATTTTTAAAATATACCTCTCAATTTCTATAATCAAAGATAAGTAAACCTCATATAGAAAATATTTCTAAGAATGACTTTTAAAAGTCAATTTTTTTTAGATTTAGACAATTACAGTCGCACCTTGTACTGCTATTCAAATAAACTAATAGTTGCCCTAGGAATCGTAGTGATGGACAATGAAGACGCTGCTACAGAATACTTCACCTTGCCAGACCAAATGATCTTATTGCAGAAAATAGTCTGATGTCTTTCCTTTCTATGTTGTCCTTTATCAAAAATAAAAATCTGCTGTGATGATAAAAATTGCTTAGAGAGTAAAAGAGAGATACTATAGGTCATGGTACTCTGAGGAGAAAATTATAAGATGCCCAATCTTCACAGTAAGAAGTACACCACCTCTAAGTAGGAGATTCTTTCAACTAAGACAGCAGAGCACAATGAGTTCAAAAGGCAGCCAAACAAGAAACACAGGAATTTCAACTAGATGTCCAAAATTATAACATTTGATTCCTTTTTTCACTCTAATTTTTTTGGTCTTTCTCAGTACTCCACAAGAGTATACCACTCATTGTGGAACTGGATTTGTGTTTTCACAACACCAAAAATAGTCCTTTCTACACATCACTCAATCATCAGATGTTTGGTCAAGGCCATGCCAAACAATAGAACATAAGCTCCTTGATGTCTTGGTAGTTTTTTTTTTTTTTTATCGTTAGCATCTGGTACAGTAATTTGCATATAGTAGGTAACTGATAAATGTTCATTGAATAGAAACAAGCAAAAACGACTACTAGGCCTCTTCCAAATCTGAAATTCTACGAAAATATGGGCATCATACAGACACAAAATATATTGGCACCACCTGACACATGGAAGTTAAATATGAAAATCCAATATCGTGGAACAACATTATTTTAGAATATTTTTAGTAGTAGAGTAACAAAATCACTAAAATGAGACCTCTATATATATTGTTCATTGCTATTCCACCTTAATTTGAAATATAGACACCAACAAAGAAATAAATAAAAATGTAATGTCATCTTGGTGAGGACAATGGGTTAGGAAAGTAAAAGTAATTTATAGGACAGTCCAAAGCACCTAATTTTAGTCACATGAAATGATGATAATAAAAATAATTAGCATTTGTATAGGACCTTAAAATTTGAAATATAAATATCATTTGAGCAACACAATAACTCTATAATGCTGCTGTTGTTGTTATCTTCATTTTACAGTTGAAGACACAGAAGCTCAAAGACACAACGACACAGATGGTCATACAGCTAGTAACTATCAGAGATGGAATTCGATCCCCATCTTTCTAACTTGAAGTCCAGCATTCTACCCACTTTGCCTCCCATGCTCAAGACCACGGAAAAGAATAATACCACTGCATTCTGCACATCTGAAGTGCTGTGTTCTGCTTTGGAAGTTAAATGTTAAGAGGAACATTAACAAATCAGCGTTTCCCCAGGAATGAGTGCCCAGAATATTAAGGGAGTCCGGAAATCATAGTTGAAGGAACAGGACAAGTTTAATTTTGAGAAGACTAAAGAGAGATTGATTGGTATCTATCTTCAAATATTTTACAGACTTTTACAGAGAAGAAAAATTCCATTCCTGAAGAACTCTTCTCCTGGAGGGAAGACCTAGCACCAGTGAGTGGAGGTTACAAGTAGACAGATTTAGGCTCATAGCTTGCTAACAATTAGAGTAATTCAACAGTGCAGTGGGCTGCCTCAGTATGCAGTGTGTTCAATCAGAGACTAGATGATCATCTTTATGGGTACTAGAGAAAGAATTTCTACATTGGATTGGAAGATGAACTACTAATAATAAAAACAATAACGATATTTATCTATGCTGCAAGGTTTGCAAAGTGCTACACACACACACACATACACACATATATACAAAAATCCACATATGTATATTTTATTTGATGCTCACAATAACTCTTTAATATAGGTGCTTTATTATTGTGTCTATTATACTGATGAGGAAACTGAGGCTGAGAAGTTAAGAGATCTGTCAGGATCTCATAGATAGTACGTATCTGAAGCAGGATTTGAGAACTTAAGCCTTTCTTATTTAAAGACAAGAACTCTATCTACTAGGTTACTTAGCAACCTTTAAAGCTTCTTTCAACTCTAGTAATCCACAACTGGCCAAAAATATATTAACTAGAAACCTCAATTAACTGGATTTTTTTGTTGTACCTAGCTTTTAGGAGAAGAGTGGCAAATTAAAAGAAAACAATATCTAGGATACAGTAAAGAACAATTGTACTTAATTCAGTATAAACTCAACCTACTTTCTACACATATAACTATAATTCCACATAATGAACATTGATATTCAGATTGCAATCAATCAACAAATATTCACTAAGTGCTTACTATGTACCAGGCATTATCCTAGGTGCTTGAGATACAGGAACAAAAAAAAATTAAATCATTCTTACTCTTTACATTCTAATAGGGGAGGGAACACAACAAATGTATACACATACACATATACACAGATCATAAATCCAAAGTGAATAAATACAAATATATTTAAATACATAATAGTATGAGGGGGAGGGTGCTAATAGTTGAAGGGAACAGGAAAGATTTCATGTAGAAGATGGCATCTGACCTGTGCCTTAAAGGAAGAGAAGTAGAGATAAGGAGAATGTGCATTCGAGGCATGTGGGAAATACAGTTCAAAGGCATGGTGGAGTCTCACATGTGATGAACAGGGAAAAGCACAGATCCAGTTTGGCTGGATTGTAGAGTGCAAAAGGGAAAATAACAGTCAATGAGTCTGGAAAGATTGTGTGGGGTACAGTTGTGCAGTGATTTAAAAGTTAAGGAGATGAGTATATATTTGATCCTAGAAGCGAGAGGAAGTCACTTGAGTTACCTAAGTACGGGAATCATATGGTCAAATCTATACTCAAGGAAAATTACTTTGGCAGCAATGTGAAGGACAGACTGGAATGAGGAAAGACTTGAGGCATGGAGACTAATCAGGGATCTGTTGCAATAATGTGAATAAGAGACCATGAAGGCCTGAACTAAGGTGATAACTATGTGATCTGAAAGAAAAGGTTGGATGTAAGAGATATTATGAAGGTAAAAATAGAAAGATTTAGCAACTGATTTGATACATGGGATAAAGGAGGATAAGGAGTTCAAGATAATGCCAAGGTGACACACCTCAAAGGACGGAAGGATAGTGGTACCTTTGATAGAAATAGGGAAGTTTGGAAATGAGGCAGAAGTTCAAAAGGAAAGATAATGAGTTCAGTTCAAATTATGTTGGTTTAAGATGTCTCAAGGACATCTATTTTGAAACATCTAATAAGTAATCGATGATGCAGGACTGAGGCTCAGGAAATTAGTGATGCAGAAGCTCAGGAAAGAGACTAGAGCTGGATATATAGATCTGGGAACCATCTGCATAGAGATGACAGCTAAACTACTGGCAGCTAATAAGGCAAACAAGAGTTAGAGTATAGAGAGAGAAGAGAAAAAAAGCCTAGGACAGAATCTTTGGGAAACCCCAGTCAGAGCTGACAAGTAAATAAGGGTATTGATCCACCAAAGGAGACTAAGAAGAAAGGGACAGACACTGCAGTATTGTGAATGAAGGGTGAAAAATGGAATGTTCTTTAATATATTGTCATTTAATATCACAGGAAAAGGTTTTCATCATGAAGTGTTAAGGGGGAGAAAGGAATTATGTAATCATCAGAAATCAAGCAGAATATTAAATTATCCAGACTATCAATTCCCCTAGAATTTTTCCAGGTTTCTAGAATAGTGAAAAAAAAAATTATGCAAGGGGAACAGAAAAGACTTTAAAATAAAAGGAAAGTTATATCAACCAGCTCAGGTCTATGTTTACCATTTCAATACACAATCAATAATCTACCTTTTTTCACCCCTTCTTAGGCTAGATTCCATCCTTGTATCTTTACCCAAGCAATGACATTATTTTTTTTATAAGTTGAGTTATTAAAGTAGTAATGAATTCATCTCTCAGGGATATTACACTAGGAAATTTTTCTGCATCTGACTTTTCTGAAATGAATGCATTACAGGAAATATTTGAAATCAAATCCTTGACAATATTTTTAAAAACTTAAATTATGTGCTAACATCTGTCTGGAATCAATTCTTCATAGTGATGAAAGCAAACCTACTTAAAATGACCTGTTAGTATATGAACAGTAGCAAATGGATAAAGAGATCTGTTTTATGTTACTAGGATAATTATGGAAGAATGTGAAGTTTTATCTTTCCTAAACCAGGAATTACAACCAGGTTGTCACATTATATCGGTAAGCTTTTTACATTCAATTCAACTCAAGAAATTCATTAAATGTCTCCTATATTCAAGGCAACTGAGGGCATAAAGACAAAGATAAAATTGTCACTACCCTCAAGGACCTTACTTTCTTTTGAGTGATTGTGCATTTCATTTCAAGAGAGTTCTTAAGCATGGGAATATCAGAATTTTTCAGTCAAAATTTGAAACAAATTATGGGTGATTCTTTTCAATGTTATCCTTGGCATCTGTATTTGAACTGCTACCCATTTAACAACTTTCATTTCATTTGTCTCTAGGAACTTTTGAAGTGTACTCTGAGGGTGGAGAAGAGTAGTGATCCCTTTGGGGGATTTTAACAGATAATATTAGCAAGTCATTAAATATATGGAAGGTGTTCTTATTAGATGTTAGTCTATAGTTCTGTTTTATTGAAAAATAAAAAAATTAAACTTGGACATCTCATGAATTACCAATATCATATACCAATTATCATTACATATACTCTTCCACAAGCAAAGAAGCAAGGGGTGGGAAAAACAACTGCGTTGTTATCATATCTTTATACTCAATGAATAAAAATTCACTTTAAAAATCTTTAAAGATGCTGTTAGAGTTTTATCTAAGGTTCCTCTTGGTTTAGAGACACATTTTCCTCTTTTTCATCTAATTCTGTTTTAACTTCAGCATTCTAAAGCTATAATGAAGCTATAAATCTCTGAACCCTTCCAACAAATAGTATAAATTCCTAAGCTTATTACTGAATTATTTGAAAATATGGTATTGGTATAAATGGATGGGAGGGTAAGAATCTGCATATGTTTCACAGAGTTATTTGGAATCCATTTTTATATTCATCTCACAGCAATGTAATTATTGCTGTGTGTGTTGCTGTTGTTGAGAGGAGAATAAGGATTTATTAAATACACTATTTGACAGACATAGAGCTAGGTACTTTACAAATACTATCTCATTTGATTAATGATTGCATTAGGAGCTCAAAGATAGCACAGACCACCAATTACACCATTCTCTAAAAAGTTTGGGCTAAGTTTGTTATTTCTTTTCTATTCTTTCAAGGTCCTATATTAATCATCGTCCTATGCTCAGACACATTTAATTAGATTTAGATCATTTTACATGTCTTCTAAATGAATATGAAATTATAAAAGTGATGTTTATGTATTTCCTAATTAATTGACATTTGAAGGAAATGAAACACTAGAGGAATTTTCATACCAAAAAAACCCAAAATGATAGAGGTGAAAATTTTACTTCATAACTTCAAGAATATTTAGTTACATTGGTTGAATATTAAAGTATTCTCTCCATCAATGCAGCTTTCAATTGCCCTAGTAGATGATCTTCACAGGCTGTTTCAGCCAAAAGAATTCATCTCTCTTTGGAGAAGGGCCTCTGTGCCAAATTTGCTTGGCAGGGGGAGGAGGGAGGTTCAAAATGGCAAACATAGTCTGTCATTAGGCCATACACAAAGACTATATAACTTAGTAGGATCTCCCAGTGTTTGTATTATTTTAGGATAATCTTCAAGAACTCAAGCATTGCTATACTATGCATGATGAGACATTTCAGTATGTAGTGGAGGAAAGTCTATTTAGTTCATTGAAATGTCTTTTTTTGGAGAGAAACAAAAATGAAATAATTTTTGACACTTGTCATTAAACAGAAAGTAAAGAAACTTTTGATCACATTCAAAATTGAAAATTTTTCCTAATTTATTTAAGAGACATGAAAAGAATAAACCATTTTACTGTAAGCAAATTAAACATCGTTCTAGAGAACACCAGGGAGCTGTTTTCCTCTACAATCATTTCCATGGGAAGTTTAGGGCACATATTTAAATAGGCAAAAGTAACTATTATCATGCCTACTGCAACTGTCCCAGGAGCATGTGTGATAAGATAGTATATTTTTGCCTCTATTTCCATTGTCATCAGACTCAAGGAGTTGAAAGTGTTTCCTTTCTATCATGACAAGCATTCGTTAAGTTAGAAAATGATATAGACTCTCCAAGAGTCAAAAGGGGGGGAAAAGTGGTTATTACCTAAAAATGTGATTTGTCACATTTCTTGGTCTCACACCAAATTGCTGTTATTTGTCAACCCAGTTAAATAATTTCTGCAGAAAGACCTGGTAAAAGGGGCAGCTAGGTGGTGCAGTGCATAAAGCACCGGCCCTGAAGTCAGGAGGACCTGAGTTCAAATGTGGCCTCAGACAAATAACACTCCCTAGCTGTGTGACTCTGGGCAAGTCACTTAACCCCAACTACCCCACAAAAAAAAAGACCTGGTAAAGAATGTGAAGAAATCTCTTTGGAATATCAACCTTAAGATAGGTCTCTCCAGAGTGGGAACTGGCTTTAACAAGGAACTACAGCTATTTTCTGCTAATACAGGTATTTAGACTCAGAGAAAAGTAGCTATAAGAAAAGGGTTGATGAATGCGTTCTGAATGAGCAACAGGACTTCTTTTTAATGGATTTCTTTGGATTAGATTTGAATGAAAGATTGTGTTAATTCAAGCTGTTGTCCATCTGGGAATTTTCACAAGCCTAGGGAGTCTTTAGAAAAATAGTGTCTCAAGCAGGAAAAAAATATACCTCAGGAAACAGAGTGGTGGAAATATTCAAGTGAGCATGAAATGGTAACACCCTATATAATAATGGTTTAAGATGACTGTTAGAGCCAAAGTATATTCTTTTGTCTTCATAAGTTAAACAATAAAAAAATGACAGGCAATTGGAATGACCCTGTAGTTTTTTTTTTAATAGATGTTGGTTGTGATAAATTATGAATCTTGCTATGTTAAGTATCAAATAAATTCTGCAAGGTATAGTTTTCTATATCTACAAAATGTCACAAATCAGTTAAGATATTTTAAGGAAACACAGAAATCTGAGAGCAATATTACTTTAATAGTGATCTTTACCCTAGGATTATCCACTCAAAATATATAACTATCACCTGCCTCACTACCACTTATGGTATACATATTTAAATCACAGGGGGAAAATCTAGAAAAAAAGTTCATCAGTGCCAGAGTTCCACGCAATATACTTATTTTAACAGGATGGGAAAAAATAAACTACCTAACAGCCAAATTCATCTTAAATTACTAATTTTTTTGTAAAAGTTCCCTTATACTTCTCCTTGAAATGAACATTCCACCAGCATCGGGAGAGTACTTTATACTGCAAACAATTACATTGGGAAAATGAGATATTTCTGGAGGGAAGTAAAGATAATGTGAAAAGAGCTGGCTAATTGAGGTGCATGTTAAAATTTGGTTGTGATATCATCTCTGTGATATTAGTAACAAAATGAACAATACTATAATTATTTGTGTATTTGTGAGGAGCATTTATGACTTACTTGGAGTGAAGCACATTCTTTTTCTATTTTGAATATTCTTGTTAATGTTTTATCAGAAATTTTGAGTTATAATCTTAAATATGGCTTTATTGCACACAGAGGTCAAAGATTTTTTTTCATAATGGATTTTGTTCCTCATTTCATAACATCAGCAAGATTCATGATGAGATCTTAGAGATTTATTTTAATACCTATTATGGCAGAAATGACTTTATGGTCACACACCTAGAAAGTAGCAAAGCCTGGACACAAATCCAAGTTTTCCAACTTTGAGTCCAATGGTGTTTCCATTCCAGGGTGCTGCCTCTAACCACTAAATGAAGGCTATCAAAATTCACTTTCTGCACCTAAAATTAGTCATTCATAAAAATGCTGTTCAGTTATTTTTTCCCAAAGCAGTAAACATGTGATTTCCTCCCAGGCTTGGCTGCAAAGTCATTTGTATATGGAACAGGAGTTCTAACCATGTTTGGGGTGTTTTGTAATGCTGTGTCTATGAAAAGAAATGTGACTCCAGATTGGCAGAGAGAATGCTGATCATTTGCTAGATCTTTCTTCAGGTGTCTCTCCCAAAGCCTCTCTGGAACCGCACATATGTCTCCATGAAGATCTGGAACTATGTATTTCTCCCCCCAAAGTGCATGGAACCAATTCTGTTAACAGTTTTAGGTGGGAATGCAGCATTGCATTCATCATTCTCTCTACCAAAGTGGAGTCACATCTCTATTCACAAAAGCAGAAGCAGGAAAAATGCTTCAGGTTCTTCTGAAAGCCTGGCTACAATCATAGTGAAAAAAGAGTTATATGTCAAATTACATTTCAAAAAATAGAGTAAAATTATATTTCTCAGTTATTAACCTTCTACTTTTATATTAACAATAGAATAATACCTTTCTGCCTTTGGCAAAGTAATACTTTATCCATAGGGATTCCTGCAAAATGTATGGAACATTAAAAAATAAATTAGATTCAAATAGATGGTAAATGTGAATTAATTAAGACTCATTATTCCTCAATGAACAAGCAGAGTTTGCCTGGAAGATCAATTCAATAAACATTTATTAAATACCTACTATATGCAAAGGATTATGCTAGGAATTAGGTAAAATACAAAGCTTAGCATTGACTTGGTCCCTCCCCTTTCTCCCACCACAGAGCATCCATTCTGCATGACAACTCCATCTCTCAAGGAGCCTCAATTCAAGAAAAAACTTTCTCTTTTTGATCCGGCTTAAACTTTATGGACATATACTTGTGATGCCTGGAAATTAGAGACAGAACCAGTGGTAGCAAATAAGAAATTAATTCTATCACCTAAATCTGGAGCATATAATATTGTTCTAGTAGTTTATAACAAGGAAAATCTTTATGGAAAGGATCAGCTTCTAATGAGGCCCTTTCAAGTTTCGAATACTAAAGCTTTCTAGATGAGGTCTCAGAAGGATCTACCTTATTTCAAGTCCTGCTAACTCTTTCCAGTCTACGTTACTATTTAGGACTAGAAGTAGTTTCTAAAGGAGAAATACTAATTAGGATGAAGTAGTAATATGATACCTATGAAAAAAATGGATAAAGGACCTAACACTGAATTAACACAATCTTTCATTCAAATATGATCTGAAGAATTCAATTAAAGGCTGGTTTAAAATGGACTCATCAATCACTCTTCTTAAGGCCACTTTTCTTTAAGTTTTAAGGGGCTAAGAAAACACACAAATCTACCACAAACTGGTTGATTTATTATCTTTAAACAACATTGTCAATTGGTGCAGATAAGTTATTAATGCAAACCATAAAGGCTTGTTGTCAACCAAAAGCAGAGAATACATGATAATGAGACCATGCTATCAATGCTACTTCATCTGAACATTCAAAATGCCTGCAAGAATTAATTAGTTTTCTCTAAAAAATTTTTTTCTTCTCTTCTGTATATCACTGTAGCAACATCTCAGGACACCCTGTTCACTTTGAGATGTGAATCATTACAAGCTAGCATGCCCACTTGATTCCTCAAAAGACACAAAAGGTGTAAAAATAGCTTGTGCAAATGAAGCATGTACAGCGTCAGCAGCCAGATGAACGTGGGTAGTCAGATAAGGTGTTGCTGCTGCAAAGGGCAAATTATTAAGAGAATACTTGTCTTTGAAAAAAAAATCAGCTTTGTTCTTCATGCCTTAAATCAACCATTTGCAGAGCTTCAAAATGACACCTGACAAGCTCTTCTCTTCCTATAATCACAAGACTGATGCAAACCAGGGAAATCAAGGTTCCAAGATACTGAAGGTAGAGGTGTCTTAAAAACCCAAATGTAGAAGACCAATGATGAAACATACTTTCCACCTCTGGACAGAAAGGTGATAGATTTAGGGTGCAGAATTAGACAAATTTATTTTTGAATGTAATCAATGAAAGAATTTGTTTTGCTTGACTATGTATATTTGTTATAAGGAATTTGTTTTCCTTTTGTCTTTTTTCAATGGGGTGGGGAGACAGGAAGAGAGAAAAAATAGACTCAATTTTTTTTTGTTTTTTTTTTTGTTTTGTTTTTGTTTTTTTTAGGCAATTGGGGTTAAGTGACTTGCCCAGGGTCACACAGCTAGTACATGTCAAGTATTTGGTCTGAGGCCGCATTTGAACTCAGGTCCTCCTGACTTCAGGACCGATGCTCTATCCACAGCACCACCTAACTGCCACTCAATATTTTTTTTAAATAGAGAAGTAAGGGGGGAATGCTACAGATGTAGAATGTTGCATGCACTTTCAGACAAGGTCATTATATTGTTAGTTTTACTTAATTGATACATTGTTACAAGAGACCTCTCACAGAGTGGGAGTAATAAGTAAATGTAATGAAAAAACAAACTATATCAATATAACTTCAATAAAAGTGAAAAACGTAAGTTCTATAATTAGCTAGGATCATATGCTATGTATGTATATGTATATAGATATGCATATATATGTGTATATGTATCTATGCATATACACACCTTCTTAGCAACCTAATTCAATTCAAATTCCATGTCCAATTTTTTTTTCACAAGATCATATTAACTTTCAAACATATCCCTGAGATACCAATTTACACCATGAGGAAGGGTGAGGAATTTTCAGCTTCTAAATAAATCATGACTTCTATTACCCTTTGAACCAGCAATACCACTACTAGGTCTGTTTCCAAAGATAATGAGGGAAAAAGGAAAAGAACTTCTATGTTCTCAAATAGTTATAGCAGCTGTCTTTGTGATGGCAAAGAACTGGAAATCATGGAGATGCCTGTCAATTAGGGAATGGCTGAATAAGTTGTGATATATGATTGTGATGGAGTACTACTATGCTATAAGAAATGATGAACTTGATTTTAGAAAAACATGGATAGGCTTACACAAAATAATGAAGAACAAAATGAGTAGAACCAAGAGAACATTGTATACAGTAATAGCAATATTGTTTTAAGAACAACTCTGAGTGACTAAGTCATTTTGACTATTAGAAATAGCCAAATTAACTACAAAGTCATTTTGACTGTTAGAAATAGCCAAATTAACTACAAAGGACCTATGAAGGAAGACATGATCTGCATCCAGAGAGAGAACTAATAAAGAGAAGTATGTATATATACACATATACAGATACATGTTTACATATATACATATTTTACATATATACATATCCATCCATCCATCCATGTACATATTTGTGTCTAATGATAACAATCTCTGGGAGGGATGGAAGAAAAAGGGAAAATAAAGTTACATGATAACTTTATTATATAGTCAAAAGGAATAGCAAGTTGTACATAACAGATTTTCAGTTTCATGTGCAATCATCTTTTTTTTTTCTATTCTACCATGTTATGGAAATGCTTATTTTATTTCTTGAGTTTGTTTGTTTTTGTTTTTGTTTTTTTTTTTTTGGCTAGGCAATGGGGTTAAGTGACTTGCCCAGGGTCACACAGTTAGTGAGTGTTATGTGTCTGAGGCCGGATTTGAACTCAGATCCTCCTGACTTCAGGGCTGGTGCTCTATCCACTATGCCACCTAGCTGACCCTTAAGGATTTCTAAAGTAAAAAGGACTATTATAAAAATCCTCAACTTGATATGGATTTCAACCATTTTGCTACAGCCCTTCAGTTTGCAAAATGGAATATAAAAGGGATTCTAAAATTCATTATTACCTTCTTTAGGCAGCATACAAAAATAAAGACATGGAGATAATCATCTCTGAGAAAAATATTTTCTGTACTAATGCTTAAGTGAATTTATGAACTTTACTTTTTCCACTCATGAGAAAAGAAACCTTTTTCCATAAACAGCCTATGGGTGTGCAAAATGGCAGCACATGTGCTAATGTTCCACATAAAACAACAGTTCACTTAAAATACCATTTGAACTAACAAAGGAGTGGAACAAAGAGGAAACACCTTTTATTTCTTTAAATTTGCATTCAGATGGTTAGTATTTATAAGTAATCATCATGCAGTGAAGCCATAGTTAACACCAACAATAAATCAAGACAAAGTATTATTAAGTATTAGACAAGTTTCCTAAATTACTTAAATTAAATATCAAATTATGAGATTAAAATTATCTAGCATTGTTTTATAGGAAAGTTAAAAACACACTGACAACTTTATCCCCAAAAAATCCATTGTCCAACCTAATTATAGGATCACAAAACAGACAGTTTCATGTTGTTTTCAAATCTCCTAATTCCTCTACTAATGTCTTACTCTGGTGGCTCATTATGGCATGGTGACCCTACATTCTCACTAGCATAGCACAAGGTCCAGCAGGTCCCACAGACTGGTCTCCTTCCTGGTCCTCACCCAAGACATTCCTCCAGACTCTGGGTATTTTCATTATTTGTTCCCAATGCCTATAATTCTCCCCTCCTCATCTTTACCTCCTTACTTTCCTGGCTTCCTTCAAGTCCCCACTAAAATTCTGTCTTCAATGAGAAAGGCTCTCTTGAGTCCTCCTTAATGCTACTGCCTTCCCTAGATTGATTATTAGCAATTTATCCTATTCATGTCATTTATACATAGTTGTTTTTTGTATTGTTTTTCATATTTGATGGAGTTCCTTAATAGCTAGGGCTGGGATTTTTGCCTTTCTTTGTATGCCAAGTGCTTAGTACAATGCCAGCCTTAATAAATGATAGCTGACTGAACAACTGGCCACAAAGATAGAAAAGTGTCAAGTACGGATGGGTCTGGGTGCAGGGGTGCATTGGAGCCAGGTCAAACCAGTTCCTGAAAAATGACTTAAATTTTCAGTGTGAGTTTTACATCTCAGAAGTCTGAGATTTACATCTCAGAAATTTGTAGCAAATGCTACAAATCAGGATTTGGATTTATTGTTTTGTTGATTGTCCAGACTTAAGAAAGTGATGGAGAAAATGTTAATATACGGATTAAATTTCAAGGCGCATTTCATGTATTTTTTTTTCCAGATAGCTAGTTGCTAAATGTTTTTCAGCATGTCCCTGAGTCTGGCAATACAAGATCCTGACTGAGTCTGGTCTTTGGGCTAGAGTAGACTCATTAAGTTTACAAAGGTTCATCATCAGAAGGCTAGTCAAAAGGAAATGACTTATTTTGGCAATAACAACTCATGAAGATTATTCTCCTGAAGCATGGGATGAATTATTTTCACTGGCAGAGGGAATACCAACACGGATATCTTTTTTTTAAATCCTTGAAGTAGTGAAGTATCTTCTACTTACAACAAGTTAACTTTCAAGAACTGAAAAAATTTTGTGCACCACAGTTTCTTTCCTAGTGATTTAAAAAAAATATCTTGGCATTACATAATACTTTTTTGATACTTATACCTCATAAAAACTAACTTAAACAAGGTCACACTAAATTATGTATTCTTCCTTATTTCTCTGCAATTGTTTAAAAATGTGCATTGCTGGAAGTGTCCTTTGTTATTTCAATTTTCTATGATTCTAAATTATTTTAGTAGGAAAGTTATGGTTTTCCTTAATGTTATTACTCTGATGGCTGACTTCTACATGAGGTTAATGTTTCATTGTGCATTCCTCTCAGACACATGTAAGCACCTCCCATTATTCATTCTGGGTTGAGGTTAAATAAATGTACAACACATCAGGAATAGGGCAGGCTAACAGATAAGAACCCCTAAGTACACTTGAACTCCAAAGCAACATTCCTGAAAAAAACAACAGTATTTCACTTGAAAACATATAGCTGGAATCATTAAGACTATAGAAAATTCAGAAGAGGGATCTGACAGCAGGATACAGGAAAAAATCATAGAATGTTAGAAAAGGAAGATACTTTAGAGATCACCTAGCTCTGTCCCATTTTTTGGATTAGGATTTGTTAAACCTAGCTTATGGGAAAAGATGTCTAAACACAAAATAGCATAAGTGAATTAATATTCTTATTAAATTCTTTGAGAATTTTCATACAAAAAACAGAGCACCAGCCTCAGGGTCAACAAAATAGGTTTAAGTCCCATTTCTGATAAATAGTTGCCAAATACCATTGACATGTCACTTAACCAAAGATAAATTGTCAACTTTGCTATTTTACCTGACAAAGGCATAATTAGTCCCTCCAGAATTCTGCCAGCCCGGCTATCAGTAACTCAATCAGCAACAAGGAGAAAGATGGGTCTATATAACTCAAGGAAACCAGTGTTGTCACATGGGCCTTAAGCATCACCCTCAAGTAGGTCTATTCACAGATCAACTTACCTGGGACTAAGTATTAAGGGAATTGTGAAAGTATCTCCTCTCCATCTATTCCTCTGGCTAATTCCTATAATCTTCCCCTTGCTATGATCCACCTGTTCAAGAACTTCAAAATCTAGTCTAGGTTACTTTGATTTGGGTGTAAATGAAAATTTTACTAAGACAGTTGAAACATTGTGTGTAGGGTATTACGTAAATTAGTGAAAGTATATAAGGGGGTGTGACTGCTTAAATACAAAATGTGGCACCTGAAATAAGGGCATAAAACAGTCTCATCTTTTTAATTATTCAAAGTTAAGTATTTCAAAATTTATTCAAAACTTAAGTATTCAAAATTTATTATCATTGAATTTAGCATAATAAAACCTTAACTAACTGATGTTTCAGGAATATTACCTCAATTATATCTTCTGGTTAACTGAAACTAATATAATTTTGACAGTTTTTGAAGCCAGTCCTCCCTGAGTGGAATGGTAAAAATTCTATCCATACTTCAAGGCCCAGATTAAATATCATCTCCTAAATGAAGCTCAGTGCTGATGGGAAGGCAATATGATACAGTAAAAAGAATTTTTGATTTGGAGTCAGGACACTCAAGTATGAATTCTGTCTCTTATCCTAACTAGTTGTGTGACCATGAGCAAGTTACTTCACCAACCTACTTCTTCCTCTATAAAAGGGGATGATACCCCATGGACATATATCCTATCTTTCACTTTACATGTGATTCTTCCTCTGAACCTCCATAGGATTTTGGTTGTATGTCTCTCTTAAAACATTTGTATTCTGCCTCATATCTTGGTCATTTTATATACCTCTATAATAAATACATAGGAACTTTATGTCTTAACTCTCTGCCATGCCATATGACAGTTAATGGTCCTAAAACACAGAGATTGTGTCTTAATCATCTTTGCTTCTGCCATGGCGCTTTCCTTTCCTTCTCAATAATAACACAATATTAATTTACTCAAAGTTATATCACAATGAATGAAGAGTATGCTAAGTCAAGCCCAAAGTTATTTTATATCTACTTCTCAATTAAATGTAAAATAATGCAATTCAAGGAGAAATAAGCAAAGATAACCATTCACTGAGTTCTAGAGTTAAAAATGGAACAAAAAATGATCTGATTTCCTAGTTTAATGGTCAAAAAGAAACAAAAATAATGTCAAATAAAGCAAATGCCCTTATGGACTACTTTTCTACATTTATGTAAAAATTCCACAATTAAAAAAAAATATTAAGTTCCCTAAAGAATACTAGCAAAATGTCCAGTTTTTATAATGCCCAGTTTAGATCTATAATATATTATGTTCATAAATCCATTTTCACCAACAATGCATTGTTTAAAACCAAAACCACAGAGAAATAATTAACAACTCATTTCCCACCTATCTGGTGCTTTTTTTTTTTTATTACAACCTGATTACAATGATAAACTTTCCAAAGCAAACACATGAAGGGCAGTCCATAGACTATCTTCCCAAAGATAAGGATTAATGTTTTAGTGACAGTTGCTGCTGGTAAGCCACTTGGCTCATAGTACCAAATTTTCACAAAGAAGACCTGTTCAGATATGGTAATCACATTGCCCCAGGCACTGTTTGTCCTGCAGACTGACGTATTCCTACATTGTTTTGCTAAAGGGCAGGATCAATTAGGTGTCTTGTATTATTAAAATCTTATTTTCCTCTTCTTACTACATATCCTCCCTCTCTTTCCTTTTCTCAATACTTCCTCTTTCCATTAAACACCATGCTACTAAACCAGACAAATACCTACTTCATGCCAAAATATCCAGGTTATTAATTCTTTAAAAGTAGGGTACTCTACAAGAATATTTGGAAGAATCAAGACAAACTTCCAAGCAGGCCCATTTCACTTCTATCCTCTAGTGAGAAACATGATACATGACTGTAGTAATGACAATACATTGTGACTTCAGGCTTCATATTTGACAGTGCTCAGGTTTCTGGTGTTGATCTTACTCAGACCCTGATACCAGAGTGCATAAATAATATCATGATCCCTCCTCCCAAGTTCCTCTTACTCTTTGCTGTGCCAAGTCTAAAATAGAGAAAGGACAACGTTAACTTTGGATTACGTGAGTAGAAAAAAAAAAAAGAAAGAATGAATGAATTGTAAACACCCCAGCATATGAATATGCATAAAATAAACAGGGTGACCTTGCCTAGAGGCAAACTCAACTCTTAAGAGGGATTCTTTCCCCTTCTGCATCTTCAAAATTCAGGCCAAATGCTATCAACACACAGAAAAAATACACACTGAATTTCACATGAATGCCTTAAGTAATCCCTGGATGTGAACAACAACAACAAAAATCATTTCTGGATTCTTCCTAAACAAAGACCCCCCGTCACCAAAAAAACAATCAATGGAATAACATAAAAATGATTTTTTTCATATTATTAGACTCAGATGAGGTCCAATTCATCTTGATCTAACCTGCGAGGATTCAATAACATTTCCTGGCATCAGTGTTTTCAGCAGGGAAAAAGAATAAAGGGAGGGAAGGTAACAGCCCTATCCTTCATATATCTAGTTCAATAGGATTTATACTTAGAATTGTTTTTCCAATAGTCCTGTTTGCTAGTCCAACAGCATTTGGGAGGGAACTATCTGAGAACTAGAAGTATAGTGTAATCCATAGTTTAAATCAATAAGTCATTGTGTGTTTGATGAACATCCATAATGGATTCAGTATTGTAATAGGAGAAGAGTAAGACATGACTCATACCCTCTAGAAACTTACATTCTACTTGAAGGAAAGAAGAAATGACTAGAGAAAATACTAGACAGCATAAATACAGTAAAGACCATTTGATTTGGAAGTAGAGGACTTGAGTTTATATTCCAGGTATACCACTACTTCCTGTGTCACCTTAACCAAGTAACTTTACCTCTCTGGGCTTCAGGTTCTTCATGTGTAAAATAAGGAGATAAATTAGATGATCTCTAAGGTCCCTTGTACCTCTAAATTCTATGGTCCTCAGATATATAAGGCTTTAAAAAACTTAGAGTAGACAGGAAAGACTGCTCTTTTAAAAGATAACTAGTTCACCTGGGGATCAAATGTGTGACTTTTTTTCTTAACACTACTTTCTAACCAAAGTGGGCTAGTTTTTATCATTATTAACATCACCTAAGTAACAAGTGAATCTCATCCTTGTATTTTAACACCCCTGAATATTTGCTCACCTTGCAGACATATTGTTTATCTAGAAATGAAAACAATGGGATGGAGAGGCTGGGGTCTGTGAGGAGAAGGCAAAAGGAAAAAAGACATTGAAAACGACCTCAGTTTGAAGTTCTCATGTAACAGAAGATCATATTATGGCACTGTGAACTTCAGTCTTGAGTCACTTAATAAATATCTCTTGGCTTGTTTTGAAGAGCTATTCTCAATAGTATCTCTGACAGTCGTAATATCAATTTTTCACTATCTTAGTCATTTATAATCAGAAACTATGATTACATGCCAGAGTTTTAAGTGTATATCTATTCTGTGTTTATTTAATGTTGTTAAAAGGCACAAAAAATTGATTTTTTAAAATTTAATTGCTCTACTTAAATATATGATGGAAATGGAAACTATTAACAAAAGGCAGATATGTGTATATACACATATGTACATACATTGTGTATGTGTGTATACATATATATGTACACTCACAAATACATACACACACACACACATGAGGCCACCATGGTAATACATTCTCTGGATCAAATGTGTTTATCTCTTAACAGTGTTTGGAAAGAATGCCTGTATAAACGAAGTCATCGGTATCTATTTGTGGTATATAATAGATAACATGCAAATTCTCTGAATGTTACTTCCCTTAACCTCATACCTACAATGACTCTTGGAAAATAATGGATTTTATGAACATCACCACATAAAACTATACCTTTCCTTGAAAAAAACAACATTGGAGACAAAGGCTTGTGTGTGATGCATATTTGTGTGTGGGGGGGAGTGTTTTTCTCTAGAGGACTGCATAAGAGTGGAAATGATGTTGTCAAATTATATTATCTTTAAGACTGTGGTTGAATTTCCAATGACTGCCAAAGCTCAGCAGCAGACATGGTAACTGTGTTTGACATTCTCTTGGACACAGATAAGTTAAATTGGCATAGGCTACATACAAGTGCTGTGTAATATTTTAAAAGGGTTAGATGAGCAATTCATATCTGTTGAGCATATATCATTGTCTAAACACTAGAGACAGAAAACTTTTATTCTGTAAATTTTGAGCCTATTTGATAGGAATATATTTCAAATTTCAAACCAAAAATTAACCTTAATGGTGTGAACTTCTATTTCCTGAAGAATTTTTAAAAGTTTAAGCCACACATTTGCGTGATTTTGATGACCTTGAAAAACATTTTCAATAATATGTTGATAGGCATTATGGAAATTAATCAAATATGTATGGTATAAATTGACCTGTGCATTCCAAATAAAGCTTACGATTCAGAGTGTTTGAAATAAAATCATCTGGATCTGAATCAAAATTAACTAAATTCTAAAACTGCAATAATTGCAATAATCCAGGAAAGAGATGGTAAGAGTGAAAAGAGAGTAGGGAGGAAGGGAACAAGCATTTCTTAAGTACCTACTATGTGTCATGCGCAGTGCTATGCACTTTACAAATACTGTCTCATTTGATTCCCACAACAATCCATAGGAGAAAGGTGCTATTATGATCCCCATTTTATAGTTCAAGAAACTGTATAGGGAGGATTAAGTGATTTGCCCAGAATCACACAGCTAGTAAATGTAAGAGGACAGATCTGAACTCAGGTCTTCAACCACTATGCCATCTAGCTAAAATGGGTATTTTGGGTCAATTTACCACACAAACACAAATATTCTATACAATCTAACTGATAATGATCCCCTAGATGAATCTCTCATGAACCTAGAGAAATTAGTAGTAAAGAAAATAAGCAAATAATCAATATTTTTGCTATAATCTTGAAAATTATTTATTAAAATCAATGGGCCTGCAAAGTTTACTTTTGATCCTTCAATTCTGGCTGGCCCTGTATTTATCAGTGTCATTCCCATGAGCATTTTTCTATGCCCCACTTCTCATACCACCACAATAAAAGATCTTGGATATTTGCCTGAAGTAATGATACTCAGAATTTTCTTTAGTTATAGATTTCTAGTAAAACAAATAGAAAGAATTCAGAGAGGATATGCAAAGCAAATTAAATTTCTTTTAGGTCCACCATCTGATTCTCATTGGATTTATCCTGAATTCATTTTGTGCCTTGGCACGGAGGCCACATCTTGTTTTCATGGAAGTCTGGGTGCATTAGCTTAGTTTTCACGAGTAACACACCTAAGGGCATCATTCTTTGGACTAGATAATCCAAGAAAAAACAGTATCATTCAGACTTTATCATTTAAGTGCCTCCTGTAGCATGCATTAACCATACCACAAGGAAAAGCCTTCTAATGGCATCTAATATTTTTACAACTCTTTATATTTTGTAAAGTATTTCACATACATGAAATATATATTTTCATGTGTATGTATATAAATGCATATGTGAATAGACACATATATACAGACACACAAATTTCTTTTGACCATTACATCATCAAATCTATAACATGAAAGGGCAGATATTTTCACTCCCATTTACAGGTGGGGAAAATGAGGTTCAAAAAGTTAAATGGCTCACTCCCCCCCCAACTTTATAGACTTAGAAGCAGACCCAGGAAAGTAATAAAGTCTCTTGAGAAAACATAGTCCTCCTATATCATGCTTCTTTTTAATTTACAAAGCTCTAGCTTAAAAGATAGTTTACCATTAAAAATATGACAGTTTATCATTAAAAATGTTTTATTCTGGGGCAGCTAGGTGGTATGGTAGACAGAGCTCTGGCTGTGGAGTCATGAGGACCTGAGTTTAAATCTGGCCTCAGACACTTACTAGCTGTGTGACCCTGGGCAAGTCACTTAATCCTGTTTAATTCAGTTCCTGATCTGTAAAATGAGCTAGAGAAGATGCTGTCTCATTTGACTCCATTTTACAGGTGAGGAAATTGAGGCTCCGGGAAGCTAAATTACTTGATCATTGTCACACAGGGAGTAAGGATAAGAGGAGAGATTTTAACCTTGGCTTTCTGACTCCAGAACCAGTATTCTTTTTTTGTTAACAGTTTCTATTTATTTCTATATTTCTAGTTCACAGAAAGGGCTCAATGAATGTTAACTTAGTAACTACTCAAAAATCATTAACAATGTAAATCAATGTAACTGGTTGACAGTTAATGCAATTTGCTGTTCTCAAGTCAAACTCCCACCCCCACCCCCAAGGCCTCAATAAAGAAGAAACTCCTACTAAAATCTATCAAGCCTTTTTTCCCCTTTTTATTCACGGATATAAACTATTTTAGCAATTGCAAGTTGATGTTTTCATTGAAGAAAACAATCTATACACACATGCTGATTAAGTCCAAAATGAAATGAAATTGTGGCTTATGCACATTGGTCTTAGTACTAAGTCTTGCTTTTCAAGTACCAGTAGAATGATCATCACTCGATCAGACAGAAAATAAAACTTTATTTAAAAAAAAAAAGAAAAAAAAAGCACTCTCCTTGCTTTGCCTTAACTGTTTCCATGTCAGGAACTAACCTTTAGCTTAGTTTTGTTCAAGGGCAGGAGAACTAGTATATGAGAATTAGTGATATGAAATGATATTTATAATGACATCAACAATTAGAGACATTCTTTGGGTGCTCGCAGTGCAATTAAGGTTTCTAAGAACATACAACAATAACATTCTGACCACAGAGAATATATGTTGAAGATAAAGAGTGCTGTCTATCCGACACGCAAGATATCTCAGAGCAAAAGATTTTAGAAGAGTGAAAAGATCAAGGGAGATGCTTTTGCCAAATGGTAAAAAAAGGGTGGGGGGACATAAGAATACATTAGCAAGTACCAATTCACACCGCTCCTTTCTCATTTCCATAAATCTTTACAGGACTGGTCTATGCATGCATTGTGGGCATCCTTAGTTGTGTTGAGGGCATAAGAGCAGGGTTTTTGGTTGCCAGGCAGAGGGAGAGGTTGAAGAACAATAGATTGTGATCACAGAAGGGAATTTGAGGGTTCATGAATGTGGAAGTGGCACATTTGTGCATGATTGCAAGAGAGTTACTGTCTTTGGGTATACCTGAGGTAGAATATAGGTCATGGAAAATGAAAAAGTTGGGGAACTGTGGTATTAGAGCATTTAAGGGAGCATTAATATGTATACTGAAGTCCCCTGGTATGAGTATAGGAGTTGAGAAAGAGAGCAAGACTGTGTGCTAGGCACTAAACTCATGGAGGAAGTAAGGGGAATGTCCTGGAGTTTGGTAAAGAGCAGTTACAGGATTTTGATCAATATCTATATCTTGGACAAATAAAATGACTTGACCATGGTACTAAGTAGGAAAAGAAGACTGGTCTGAATTGTACTTGGGAAATTGGAGAGTGGTTTCAATAGTCTCAAATTGCTTGACATGGAAAAAGCTCAATGATTTAAAATTCTTATTTTCTTTATGAGCCTATATGGCTACAAATCATAAGACACCTTATTAGAAGAACTTAAATTACAAATAACCCAAAGGGCAAAGGAGATATCCATGATGGTGCAAACATACTACAGTGTCTTCACTGATCTGCATGTGAAAAATGACATGGGACAGTCACCCAGAGAGAACTATCTTAGAGCAAAAAATAGAGGTGACCAATGTAAAGCCTAAGGAGTAACTGGAATTTCAGAGATTTTAAAAGAACAGAAGACAGGATGGCGATGTGTTGGATAGATCCTATCCAGAGGATCCACAGGCAAACATACATAGGCATTCCCCAGAATAAAGTATGGAGGGGTCATGACCTGAGTATACTGATAAAATCTTGTACACATCAAACTACCATAGCATTTATTTATTAAAGAAAATACAAAGCTCATGTTTAAAAAACAAAAAATACAATTATTTTGCCTTCACCTAAACTATGTCCTCCTTTTCTAACCAAACAACAAAATTCTTTATCCACCAAGTGGTTGGTGAATAAAGTGGTTAGAACAGGAAGAAAATCAATTTAAGATACAAGCCTGTAATGGACTTTATGTAATGTCTTTGTCTCATAACTTGTATGGACAATTTTTTAGGGTTTTTCAATTCCATCTTCTTTCTAGAGAAAAATATATTAAATAAGAAATAGAACACACATGAACACATCACATAAGAGTTTGTATTAATTGGATGTGCTCATATTGTTTTCAGTTCATTTTATTTGACAGAAACAGCTTCTAGAGCAAAACTGAAGTTAATGGATTTACAACTTTATAAAATACATATTAAAATAGGTAATGCTAGGATTAGACATTTTAAAAATTAGGCTCACGTATAAGGAGAAAATTTAGGGTCATTAAAAGAACTGTCAATTTCCCAAAGGTGATCTAACCTATTCTTTTCCTGTTCAACGTTGTGCCCAGGTATTCATCTATTTGAAGTGTCTGTCTCAAATATATGTACTAAAGGGTGAGCTTAATAAGTTATTCATATAACTAAATATAATAGTCTTGACATAAGATATAATTATTTATTCATTTGTTTTTTTTTTCTATGTGGATGGATGGATGGATAGATGGAAAAAAACTGATTACCATGTTGCCAAGTACTGTGCTAAGCAATGAGCATAAAAAGAAAGAAGTAAGATAGTCCTCGTGCTCATGGAGCTCACATTTCGATTCAAGTTGAGAATTCATACGTGAGGCTTAAACTGTGGAGCTAATGAAAAGGTGAAACGGTCCTTCGGTGCAGCAGGGTGAGTGAATGAAAAGGCTACAACATATTATAAATGAGGAATTATACAGGAGTTGTGTAAGAGATGTCAACAGAGAAAAGAATGACAGGGGAAAAAATGATGGGCCACTAACATAGCAAGACTGACAGACAATCAGTAGTTGCTATGTAATGTCAAGAGAACATGAAAAGGTCCACAAGCATGTTGGGTGGCTCTCCTGTGGCAAATTTATGGGAGTTCATGAAGAACATGGAATAAGCCTTTTTTTTTCCTTTTTTCCTTAAGTGACAACTATGTGCTTTACAAATATTACCTCGTTTGATTCCTGATAAATAAGAGTCACACAAGTTGAGCAGGCATGAATTAATTGTGTTTATCAATGGAGGAGATCCCTACATTGATCAGATCACATAAGCACTGGAGAACTGGAAAATAATATAGATAGTTATATTTAATCTTTTTTGGAAGAGTGAACTGAACTGTTAGGTCCACAAATATTTCACCTCACTATGCAGTTTTCTATATGAAGTCATAGTAAGTGATTAAGACCAAATAAGAGCCAAATCTTTTGTTTGGAAAAATTGTACTTAATGAGGCAAAAATAAATATTTTGAAACCAATGTAGACCCAAAAGTAAAAAAAAATGAGGACTACCAGTATTTTCACCCATTAAGATATTTTCACCCAGAAATGGTATATTCCTATCCAACTAGGTCATCACCGACTGTGCTGCACAAACATTTATTGCAACCAAACAATGAATACAAATAAATCTGGAAAAACCTACCTTTAACTCCAACTTTCTGGGGGGGATCAGAAGGGTGGACCTGTGATTTCATCAAAATGGGGGATTCCTGGAGTAAAAATTCTCTTCACTAATGCACATGGGCAACTCCATTGTAACCTTTTAGTGTCGGAGAATTGCCAGGGACACTGAAGTTAATGACTCAATAGCAACAAAACAACTAGTGTGTGTGTGTGTGTGTGTGTGTGTGTGTGTGTGAGAGAGAGAGAGAGAGAGAGAGAGAGAGAGAGAGAGAGAGAGAGAGAACTTAGATGTTCCTAAATTCAAGACAAGCTCTATAGCCATATTCTTCTCTGGTTATTACATAACACCATGGACTTAGAGCTGAAGGGACCTAAGAAATAAATCATCTAGTCTAACCCTCCCATTTTGCTTATGGAGAAAGTGAGTTTCAGAGAGATTGGGAACTCACCTAAGCTCACAAAGGTATTAAGAGAAAAAGTCAGGGTTCAAACGCATATCCTGTGCCTCTCACTTCAGTACTCCAAATTCAAAGATCTTTCCACTGTATCACACAACCTCACAATAATATTTTTAAATCAAGTATGATGATGATGAATGACGCTAAGCTGAGTTTCCAGCCTGCTGTGTTCGACATTGTCAAATATTCTCTACATGCACAGAAAAAGTGTTCCTACTGTGAAGTTAAGTAAAAATGTGCAAAGAGGAACAAAGAAACCAATAAATTAACTAAAATACTACAGCAACTCATCTCACTCATCCCAGACTCACTTCTAGCAAGGGTCTTAGACCTGGTTTCACTCCTATTTCTAGATCTGCTCTCAAACATACCTGTAAGAGTGAATGTGGCATGGGGAGTATGGCTACAGGCAGACCTGGGTTTTAATCTCAACCTTTTTATTTGGCACAGCTATACTTTCCAGCTTTTGTCCCACTTACCCATAAAATCCAACTTAGCTTGTATTTCAGTTGAAAGTTACCCTACCAAGTTTAGAACTTTTAGAATGAAAAAGTAGGTAAGAGGGAAGGTCAAATCGCTGCAAATCCTTTCTTAGCAGAGACAAAATAATTCCTACAAAGAAGGGACAGATACACATCTTTAATTCTTATAACATCACTTTTCTCTAAAGAATTCTTTTCTTTCTTTCTCATGTGGTGGTAGATTCCAAAGCAAAACCAATGCCTCATCTTTCCCACTCTAAAATGGCATTGGACTTTGAGTTAATAGGTCTGGGTTGAATGCTGAGCTCCCTCACTTACCAACCATGTGACCATGGGGAAATGACATAATTTTTCTGAGCTTTATCTATATAATATGAATAGATACACCTTAATGATCCACCCCTCACAAGAGCATTGTGAGGATAGAATGAGGCAGGTATGTAAAATAATTTATAATGATAAGTCACTAAATAAATGTAAATTATTCACATTTTCTACTTTAAATTATTCACATTTTCTACTTTAAATAATAGTTCCACTCCCTAATAAAATGCCTTGTATATAGTAGGCATTCAGATATTTACTGATAGATTAATATAATTATTGACTGCTGCTGGTATAATATGCATATTGAATTAGTTAATAACAATGTACGTAGATGTATGCAAAAGTACAGGCCAAAATAATAATAATGTATCTGCCTTCCCTATAAAGGTGCCTCCTTTGCATATATTATGATCATACAACATTCTTTGACAGATGCAACCAAAGAAATGACTGTTCAATAATTTTCTGAGTATCAACATCAAGGAAAGCATAAAACAGGGGGACATTCACTCTCTGTAGATGATTGACAATGTCAAAAAGAATGTCCCATGCAAAGTCTAATAAAAGGAGTAATTCCCTATAAAGTGAGAGACTCTCCAGATATTCCTGTTTGCAAACAGAATTACACTGATTGTTTCAAATTCTGGAATATTACAAGGCATCCTCAATGAGATACAGGCTCACACAAAAGATATAATCTTAATCCACAGAGGAAAAAATGAGTGGATGAATGTATATTGCCCAGATTATGACATTTGATCGGATGGACAGCCCATTTAATTAATTCATCAATATATAGATCTTGGGCAGGAATGGCAGATAAACCAAACTGAATTCAGAATTCAATAGGAGGAAAGAGTAGCTAGATTGCATTTGACAAATCATGCAACTCCGTTAATGACCCCAAATTGTTCCTAACTGCAAAACTCTATCATTTTTAACACTATACTCTCTCTATGAAAGTGCATATTTTCAAATCATGAAATATCACGATTTCAGAGTAATCCAACTTTCAAGTGTTTCAAAGGTGAGTGAAGAGATTCATAGCATGTGTAAGTAGGTTGTAGCATATTAACAGAACTGATATACACTTGAGGATTCTATGTCAGGACATGTATGACCAAAAAAAAAAAATGGGAGGAACAGACAGTCATATAATGTCAGAGGGACAGCCTGAGTATTGTACTGTTATCCATAAAACGTTTTAAGAAACAGAATAAGACCTTAAGTACATTAGGTGAATCTTCTATGGAGAATTTACTTTAAAAACATTTCATTAAGACATAGACAAGAAACACATGGCATATGGACAATTAACTGCAACAGTGATGGAAACACCACATTAATGAGGTCATTGGCCATTCAAGTCTCAGAAAGAAATATTCTTCCTACACAAAGTTCAACTGGCCCAGTAAAGATCCTATAAAAAGAACATAAAAATAACTCCTCATGGAACCTGACCTAGGAGGGAACCCATCCATCTCTAACAAACAAGTGTTATTAGAATCAATCACATTTGCCTTGCTTTAACTGTTTGGGATTGTGGTAGAACGGATGGAGTAAGCACACTTTGAGAGTTTTGTTTTGATTTGGTTCTTTTCTTACGAGGGTAACTATTTGTCAACTGTTGTACCACCTTCAAAATTTAGAGAAAAGTATAAACTGCTTTAGGAAATAATCACCTTTCCCTGCGTAGGTTTTTTTTTTTAAAGATAAATTATCATATAGAGTTCTTTACAATATGAATGTACACTATAAAGAGAGATGATACTATGTGAAAGCTAGTACCATAGCCTGTTACATGGGTGGTATTTACACAACTGACCCACCCTTTGAAAATGAGAGGCAATCCTGCTACTAATTATTTGTGAACAAATAAAAACTCTTCTTTGAATAGTAAAACAGGTAAATACTAACTCTAGTAGCCATAAACATAGGCAAATAGTCTGTTTCTTATCTGAAATAGTCTTTCTTATCTATCTGTATTTACCCTGTATGTACCAAGCTATTTTCATTTGTCTCCCCTCCCCCCACACTGTGAGCTCTTTGTGAGTAGAAACTGTTTTTGCCTTTCTTTGTATCCCCAGCACTTAGCGCAATGCCTGATACATAGTAATCACTTAATAAATGATTTTTCACAGTTAGTCTGACTGAAGAAGAAGGTATATAGAGAGCTAGATTGTTCCATTGTGGCTACTAATGGATTTCTGTTATCATCTTTCTATGTGAATGTCAAACATTTCAATGGTTCAGAATGATTATCTAATAATAAAAGGTAATCCATAGGCTTGCGTGTGTGTGTGTGTGTGTGTGTGTGTACGTGTGTGTGTGTGTATGTATACATGTATACACTCTCTATCTTTATTAAGGGAATGTGCTTTTATTGTATTTGTAAGATATTGAACACTACGATAATTGCTTTTGTTATTAATGATGACAAAATGTAGAGCCTTATATAGTAAATCATTTCTCAGATTATTATAGGGAAAAGAGTCACTCAGGTACTAAACTAATACTATAGGATATCATATCACTTGAATGTGACATCACATGGATGCCATTTGGACATCGTTAAAAGAAAGATGTGAATGTGAATCTTGTCAGCCACAAGGAGGATTGACACTATAGGGGGCTAAGTCACTGACAGAGATGGGGGGAAAGCATCCTCTCTCAGAAAGCTATTGAAATTGCAGTGCTATTCATGGCTTCCTCCACTTCTTTTTAAAGTACTGAGTATTAACTGGAGGCTTTCTGGTCATTAGTGAGTAGTTCTCTCAAGTGAAAGTTTTAAAATTCATCTACTGTTAGGATAAAACAAAACAAATGTCGTAAGGGAAAATTTTCATGAAGTGCTCTCAGAGACTTTCCCCAATATCACAATTCTGCATCAGCATCAGCTGCATGCATCTGGCATGCAACCTGAAACTTTAATTAAAACCTAAGATGATGCTGAGGGTTCAGGGAGCTTATTATCAACCTTCAAGCTCAACAGAGAGGGAGTCTCTTGGCAAAGGCCCAGCCAACAGGGAAAAATGATCCCTTGCATAGACAGTGAACTGCTATATTTCGAAGACAAAGATAATAATACTGGCCCACCATTGGCTGAGAAGATATACTGAACTATGTTTTTTCCTAGTAATTTCTATTCTTCCTATGTAATTAGTGGCACATATCTGAAAGATGACTGATTGAGGTGAGTAGTATCATATGTGACCATGAAAAAGCTAATGTGTTCATAGTGGCACCAAAGGAATAATAACTTTTACCACTTTAGCTCTATTATCTAACAAAGCAAGGAAAATAGAAGAGATGGTGCGCCTGAATCCACCAATGAAGAAAGGAGAATTTCAGAAGCAAAGATTTGGAGTTGGAGAACATTTACAAGTCGTCCAACTAACACTTGAATATGAATCCCCTTAACAACATCCCTGACATCCAGCCTTTGCTTGCAAGGTTGTCCAGTCCTCGTTTGAAAATGAAAGAGCAACTACTGCTTCCATAGGCAATCCACTTTACTTTTGATTAACTAATTATTGGTAAGCTTTTCTTACAATCCTCTGTTTGGATCTGGTCATCCATCAGATGCAATTGTTTCATTTTACATATGAAGAAACTGAGGCTCAGAGAAGTTAGGTGACTGACCCAAGGTCACATAGGCTAAAAGGTATATTGGAGCTAGGTTGTGTAGAACTTTAAAAAAGCAAACACGTGGGTTTATATTTTATCCTAAAAGCAACAAACTAGAGTTTATTGGATATAGGAGATTTGTGATTGAGGAAAAAATATTTATTTGTATTATCTGTATTTTATATGTACATTATTGTATATGGTTGCTGTGTGGAGGATAGATTGGAGTAGGTAAAGACTTGAGGCAGGAAAACCAATTATGAGTCCATTACAACAGCCTAGGTAAGGTATAGAGAGGGTCTGAACTAAAGGGGGCAATGAAAAGAGGATAAATGTGAGAATTGTTGCGGTAGAAACATATGGTGAGGATGAGTGAAAAAGAGGAGGGAATCATCTGGTATGAATTTAAACTTCAGGAGAGCAAATTGCAAAAAAAAAAAAATTCAGAGAAAGGATAGGTAATAGCTTGTAACTAGAGAGGGAGAAAGAAACTTTCAAGAATGAAATATCAGGATTTCAGTCAGTCAGGACTAATTCTAATAAGGTTATAGAGGAGGAGATAACTAAAGAGAACAATGAAGGGAAGGAAGGAAACATTTATTAAGCACCTACTATGTATCAAGCACTATGCTAAACATAATATTATCTCATTTGATCCTTACAACAATCTTGGAAGGTTAGTGCTATGATTATTCTCATATTACAACTGAGGAAACTGAGGCAAACAGAGGTTCAATGACTTGTCTGGGGTCATGCAACTAGCAAGAGTAGGATTTGAATTAAGATCTTTTTGACTCAAGGCCCAACATCCTATCCATTGTGCCTCCTTTACTCCTTCATGCCAACTTTACACTGTGTCTTTACTCATCAGGATCATAAAAGGACATGCACAAGAACTGGCCCATGAGAGAATCAGTGTGCTATATAACAAAGAAGAATGTTACTAGAAGAAGTGGACCAGTCCTGTAACAAGAAAGCTTGTGTGTTCCCCTGTACGGATGTAAAATCAAGAGAAAAAGGGTAAGGAAATTGAGTGGACACCCTATAAAGGATTTATGGAACAACTCAAGAGTCAGGATAAGATGGTGTGGACTATGCTAGACTCCAGAGGATAGAAGTAGAAACAGTGGGAACAAGTTACAAAGAGACATCCAAAAAGTGGAATGGTATGCCTAGGAAGGTAGGGGGACTTCCCCTTTGGAAGTCTCAAAGCAAAAGCTACTTTCTTTGATGTATAGAGAATTCTTTTTTTAGGTACAAGTTGGATCAGGTGGCCTCTAGAGACCACAACTCTCAGCTTCTGTGATGAAATTAGATATTCATTGAAGTGCTGAAATATGTAAAAGAGATGGAAACCTGGTCATATAACTGCAGACACCTCCCCACCCCCATTCTCTTCCTTAGGGAGAAAAGCAAATTAGTTTACATAAAATGGGAACACAGGGTAACTAAAGAGATTATAAGAGACCACTTGCTTACCTTCAGCACATCTCAGAGCGCTAAAATCACTTGTAAATGTGATTGTTCAACTGATATCAGTGATATGTGAGGAATCAAAGGAAATACAAAAAGTGCCACTGTACCAGAAATGGGCACATTCTGTCCTTTTCCGAAGGGTGAAAGTGTATAGGCTGATGAATTGGTTAATTCTTGCTAAAATATTATAATGAATGCTTATAAGTACAGGTTGTGAAGACTTAGAAAGGGAAAAAACAATGACTAGAGATCATTATGGGGTCATTGAGAATAAGTTATATCAAGGTAAATTAATTTCTTCTTTTGATAGGGTTATTTAACTAAAATATGAGGGCAAAAATATATACATATACATAGTATATCTAGGTTTCAGTGAGAGCTCTCCCAAAGTGGAATAGGTTGCCTCCAGTGGTCCCTGGACCCCACTAGAGGTCTCCAAAGAGAGGTGAGAGGACCACTTAGTGGGGTTATTATAAAGAAATTCTTGATTAGGGCGAGAGTTAAAGTGAAAGATTTCAAAGGTCTCTTCCAAATCAAAAGTCTATCATTTTACAATAACTTTGCAATGTCTGATGCTGATGGTTGTCCTTTACCTAAATGTCATAGTAGTAAGAATAGCTAAACGTGTAGGTCTTTATAATTACCAAGCTACTTACATACACAGGTTCACTTGATCTTCCCATCTACCTTGCCATAACAGATAGGACAGATGTTATTTTATCCTTTTTGTTTTGGTGAGATCAACAAAGCTCAGAAAGGTCTAGTGACTATTCCAGGCTCACAATGCCACTAAATGGCAAAAACAGGACTAGAGCTGAGGCATTCTGACTCCTGGCCCAGAGCTGTACCTTTTGCCACACTCTTCACTAGGTTCTTAAAGAATGAGCTAAGTTTCACTAAAAAGTTTGTTTCCTTGAATTACTTCGAAATTTACATCACATTTAGAGCCAAATAAACAATTTCATGTTTCTTATATCCACTTAAAAAGCACTTCAAAACTGGGTTAAATCTTTCTATTAGCTGTGTCAAATCCTATTTATTTCCAATATTTTGAAGACCTCAGTTTTTACTTTAAAAATTTTTTTTAATCTATCAAAAATTCAAAAACCTTCACAACAAAAAATGTTTTCCTATTTGCTTACAACTTAAAAATTGGGCTATAACTAGGACTGTGTGGCACATTTGAACAACTAAAAATGGCTTGGATGAATGTATCTAAATGAATAGTCATTGCATCTTCTTTATATTAAACCCAGGGAAAACAGACTGTACTCAGAATTCTATATGTGGCATTATTACAGTAATTTTAAGAACACTATTCAACATTATATTATCTGCTACAGAATGACATTCATCATTATTGACATTTATTAAGCACATCTGCTATGCTAGGTGCAGAGTGCTAGCTTAATAAGATGGAAATCTACAATGTCATATAGTATCTACATTTGATTTATGTTCCTCAAAGAAACATATGATTCTGTTCCAAGATAATAACTTTCACATGTTAAAACACTCAAATTTTATTTTTCATTGTGATATATGCCCACTATCTTGAGAAATAAGTGATGCACAATTGAACATAATATGAAAATGCATGTACAAATGTTCCTAAAATAATGTATTACCCATTTAAAAGGGAAAGTAACTCCTTAATGATAAAAGTTTGAATTCTAGCACTCAAAATCAAATCTTTAGAGTTTCCTTAGCCTTTTGTTAACTGAAACACAAATAAATCTCAAGTACAAAGGTTCTTAAACTGGGATACCCCATTCAACCAAGAAATTCACAGATAAATTTCATGGGGTCTGTGAACTTAGATGGGGAAAATATATTTTTATTTTCAATAATCTCTAACTGAAATGTAGCATTGTCTTCCTTTATGAAGATAAGCAGCAAACACTTCTCTCCCCTCCCCCGCCAGGAACAGGTCCATAGGCTCTACCAGGTGAATCTAAAGGGGTCCATGACGCAAAAATAGTTAAGAATTCCTGCTCTGGTAGGAGAATGGTGGTTCAGAAGAGGGCTGTGGATAAGGGATAGAAGAAATTTAACAATGTTTATACCTGTTTCAAGCAGCACTAAACACTTATTCAAATGAGTCATGGATCTGGGAGACCCTGACATGGACCTATGGAAGTTGCTACATGGGTGGGGAGCAGGACAAGGCAAAGCTGAAGAAAAGCTCACCTAAAGTATCCCAAGGCGAGGGTGAGGGAAGCAATAGTTTAACTATTATTTCTGACTAGTTTCTACATTGCTGAAAAAATGAAAGTTCTATCAAAATGTAAATACAACACTTTCTTTAAATGTACAATCTTTTAAAATCACTACATTACCAGATTTTGTACCTTCTGAGTTCTGGTGTCATTGTGTCTTGCAATTATAGCTCCGGACAGAAAAAAGAAATCATAGGAATTTGGGTGATCCTTCCTGAAATCTGTGGACTACTAATAATGATCATGACAATAACGTAATTATAACTTTTTCATAGAACTTCTTATGTGCCAGGCACTGTGCTAAGCACTTTACAATTATTGTCTCATTTGATCCTCACAACAATTCTGGGAAGTAGGTGCTATTATTATCCTCACTTTACAGATGAGGAAACTGAGGCAGACAGAGGTTAAGTGACTTGCCAAGGATCATATAATTAGTAAATGTCTAAGATCAGATTTAAATTCAGGTCTTCTTTACTCTATTCAAATATGAAAGGTTGTTGTATGTCTCTTGAATATAGGGATTGAGGCTGTCATTTTTCATCTCTGTGATGCAAATGCTTTATACATACTTCAGTATTTCCACTGTTAGTTGTTGGATGTGGCCCCATAGGCCTGAGGTTATTTTGTATTTTTCTTTGTTTTATGTGTCACCATGACCTCATCTGCTGATGGCTAATCTGCTGACAGTGAACATGTGAAATACTTAGTGAGGTTGACATTTAGACAATAGATACAGTCTGTCCCTGGGATTCTATATCAGGTTGGGAGGACCTGCTAAAGAATGCATTCTACTGGCATCGCCTTTGAGTCAGTCGGTCATCCAGCCAACAAGCATTTAGTAAGCACAATGTTAGACATTGTGCTAAGCTCAGGAGATACAAAGAAAGGAAAAACCATTGTTCCTGTCCTCAGAGAGCTCACATTCTAATAAAGGAGCTATGAAGACGACAGGCACACAATTGGATAATACAAGAGGGTAAGCTGAGGATAATTTCAGAGGAAAGGCATCAATAGATAGAGGAGAGGAGGAGGAGGGCTAAAGAATTGTTGGGAAAATTGGAAAGCAGTATGGCAAAAACCTGGCATAAAGATCAATATCTTACACCATTTGCCAAGGTCAAAATGGATATATGACCTAGGTATAAAGGGAACTGAGACAGATCTCTTGCAGGAGGTGGGATCTGAGCTGTCTTGAAGGAAACTCGGGATTCTAAAAACATGGAAGTGAAGAGGAAGCGTATCCCAGGCATGATATACCAATGGTCACTTTAGGCCAAGATGAGATTTCTGAGTAGGGCTTTACACAGAATAGGCACTTAATGCTTTATTAAACCTGAATCATTTCCTAAATCATACTTCCTAACAAGTTGAAATGGCTTTGAATGTAGACTTGGTATTCATACCTCAGATGGAGCAGATAGAATAAACAGTATGAGGCTTCACAGAAGGCTTCGCTAAAGTAATGCTAAAATTGACATCAAAAGATAACAAATTCAAATTCCATCTCTGATGCTTACAAGCTAAGTGAATGACAACAAAACACTTAATCTCTTTGAGCTTGCATCCTCATCTGTAAAATGGGATAACTATTTACATACTACCTGACACATAAGGTTATTATGATGATCAAATAAGAAAATGAGTGAGGTGTTTCATATCCCTCAAACCACTGCAGTCCACAAATGGCATCAAATGTGCACCAGGCAAAGCTGTCCTAGCTCTTCTCAAGCCAAATATCATGTACATAGGTTGAAAACAGAAAAATCACCATCAAGCACACAGGCTACAGTCATATCCAAGCACTACATAAACATCTAGATGAAAACAAAATCAATCCACCCAGATGTTTTAACTACATGATGCCAGGCTTTTTTTTTCCCTGCAGAGCCTTGTAGAAATAGCTGATGTGGGAAGAAAACCCTGTTTGATTATATGTAGGCAAGAAAGCTGAATAGCTAACTAAATTTTTTTACTTCCCATCAGAATGTTTGGGCATCATGTAAACAAAACTTATCTGCGCACTTAGTCTGTGAATTACAGCAGGAAGAATGTCAGTCAACCTTCGAAGCAACATGTGCACAATCACAATAGCTAATATTTATATAGCACTTTAAGGCTTGCAAAATACATTACACACATTATCTCACCTGGGCCTCACAACAACCTTGTGAGGTAGGCGCTACTATTATCCCTGGGTTTTGTTGTTGTTGTTGTTGTTGTTTTATTTTTTCTTATAATTTTTTTTTATTTTAAACTTAAATACAAAATGAGGAAAAAACACTGTTATGTACACAGCAGTCCACAAGACAGAATTCAATAAAAAAAACCAATAACTTTCCATTCCAAGAAAACCTACATAATAAATACTACACATTGTTTTCAAAGTTGCCCAACTTTTCTTCGCTTCTTGGCTGTTGTTTTTTTTGTTGTTGTTGTGGTTCCCTACTGTGCATTTTTTAACTTTACTTTCTTCCCCTCTCCCCCCAACCAAAAGCTACAATTAAGCATGGAGATATATACATAGATATCTGTAAACAGACACATATATACACACATACATATATATGTATGTGTATATATATATATATAAGAATGTACTATAATTATTTCCTCCTACCATCTGTTTCTCTGAAGGTGGATAGCATCTTCCTTCATAAGTCCAAGTCTTTCCATGTTTTTCTAAATTAACCAACTCATCATTTTTTTCACCACAACAATATTCCAACCCAATCACATCCTATTTTAGAGACTATCTATGAAAGTGCCCCCCCCCAATTTTTTGCATTCCTTCTATTTTGGGCTGCATAGGTTCTTATGCAAGAACATTTTAATTTAAAATAATCAAATTTATCCTTTTTACACATCAACAATGCTCTTACCTTATAACATAATTTAAGGTCTGATACTGCTGAATCTACTTTCTTTACATCTTTTTTCCCTGGTTTCTTTGAAGTTTCTGATCTTTTGTTCTTCCAAATGAACTTTGCTATTATTTTTTCTAACTTAGTAAAATAATTTTTGTAACTTAATTGGGATTATATTGAATAAATAGATTATCTAGGTAATATTGTCATTTTAAAAACTATATTGGTTTTTACCTGCCCGTGAACAAAAAATATTACTTCAACTATTTAGATCCGAGTTTATTTGAATAAAAAATGTTTTACATTTATGTTCACACAGTTCCTATGTCTGTTTTGGCAGGTATATGTTCAGGTATTTTATACTGTCTAGGTATTTTTAATGGTCTAAAACAATATTGAATATTGATGATACATAGTATAGCTTCTCTATTTTTCACTTTTGATTAAATCTATTTTAACTTTAACTTTGTTTGAGATCATGATTACAATCCCTTTTTTATGTACCAAATTCTATCCTGCCCTTAATTTATCTTTGTGTATATCTCTCATTTTTATGTTTCCTGAAAGCAATATATTGTTGAATTCAAATTTTTAATATGATGTTTCTGTTTTATGGGTAAATGTGAATTATCCCCATTTTACAGATAAGTAAACTGGGACTGAGAGAGGTTAAGCAACTTACCTGTAAGTAGTAGTAGTAGTAGTAGTAGTAGTAGTAGTAGTAGTGGTAGTAGTAGTAGTAGTAGTAGTAGTGGTAGTAGTAGTAGTAGTAACGGTAATAGTGGTAGTGGTGATGGTGATGGTAGTGGTGATGGTGATGGTGGTGGTGGTGGTGGTGGTGGTGGTGATAACATCTATAAGCTTTGCAAAGCACCTTACATATGTTATCTCATTTGATCCTCACAACAACTCTGTGAGGTAGGTGATTATCATCTTTATTTTACACCTGAGGAAACTGGGGCTCAGTGAGGTAAAATGAATATCCCAGGGTCACACAGCTACTAAGTGACTGAAGAGGAATTTGAATCTAGGTCTTCCTGATGTCAAGTTCAGACTTCTATCCAGCACACCACATTGCCTCTACTTGCATGCACTAAGACGTATACTACCTCAGTGTCACTTTTGAATAGAGCCAACTATATGTATATTCTTTATGTGTCTATTTGTCCATGTGGCACATGTGACTCAGTAAAAATACCCATCTGAACATGGCTATTGGGCAAGCTGCCAATTTTTTAATGGAAAGAGACTGAAGCCTTGCAGTAGTCAAATGTACAATTGCATTAGACAATTTTTAAAACCATCCACTACCCAGATATATATATATATATCTCTTATCCATTATATTTTATAAGTCTTTGATCCCTTCTTGTTAAATTTAGAATCCACTGTTCAGAGTAAAGGGTTTAACTGAGAGTGGTAAAAATTAACACAGCTACCCCAGGGCCTCTGAAAAAAGAAACACCAGATAATAAAGCAATAGGCCAAGAGTAGAATAATAGAAAAAAGGCTTACCAGAAACTAAAGCAAGGAAAGCGAGAGGAGGTGATGACTGAAATCTATTTGTGGTCTAGTTTATTTCGGAAGTTCTTCTTCATGTTCCATTGGAAGGCACAGTCCTGTTGCATTGCTACAGCTGAGATTAAGTTAGGTTTTCCATCAAAACCTCTCCCTTGGTTGCTTTAATATCTGGGTGGTTTCAATTTCAATTTAAATACTGGGCAAGTTTGCTGAGATTTATTTTAAACAAGAAGATGGTTTAAATTCACTAAGAGGAAATTTCTGATTTTTGAAAAGGGATTAGTACAGCATGCAAAGTTTAATTTTCTTCCTTTTTTCTTATCTAGATAGAAAGACAGATTATCTCAGTTTGTGTATGCCTCTGTCTCTCTTCCTCCTGACACCTCCCTCTCTCTCTCTCTTTCTTTCTCTCTCTCCTTCCCTCCCTCTCTCCCTCTGTCTATCTCTGTCTCTCTCTTTTCTCCCCCTGCCTCTCTCACTCTTACTCTCTTTCACGCTCTCATATAAGGAGCCCATAATAAGGAACTACCTCTTCCACTGCAAGTTAGGCACCTTCTCTTCACATCACGATCTTAAAGACTTATCTTTAATATTTTCACATCGAAAATTAAGTACAAGTCAGAGACATTTCACCATCTGTCTAAGAATTCCTGGTAGTTCTATTAAGAGGTGCTGAAACCCTTTACAGTTTAGTGTCCCACACAAGGGATCTTTTTGCTTTATTAGGAATAGCTTCCCCACATACACTCTTGAAATGGATTTATTTCTGCTATTTTAATAAGCATATTTTAAAGGGGGAATGGCATAGGTTTCACAGGTAAAATAATTACACTGGCCCAGGCAAACCATATCATTAGTGCAAGAAAAAGGTAAAAAAAAAAAAATTCCATACTCCATAGGCACAAAAAATACAAGAACTGACCATGAAATTGTCTGAGTAGTTCAATGCTGAAAGAACATCCTAACAAAATGTAACCACCTAGTGAGCAAAGGACAGTGAGCCTCCCTAAAACAACAAAATACATAGAAAAGAGTTACTCAACAAGAACCTTGTTTTAGAGCCTTCCTTTTTTCTGATGATGATAACAAACATCAAGATGAAGAGGGCAGAAAAACCACAAGAGCATTATAGAGTAGCAAAATTATTCAATCATTATGAATGATTACCTCTCCACTACACAAAGGGAAGGCAAACATTTTATTCCCTCTGAGATCATAGAGAATACTACGTGCTTATTGACTGGGTAGCAGGGAAGGACTTGGAAGGGAGAAGATCAAGAGGAAAGGCAACCATATATTTCCATGTAAACCATGGAAGAAGCTTTTGTTCATAAAGCCTGACACCTTTGGGAAAAAGAGAGGGAAGTTTCTACTTCCAATGTCAGTGAGTGTTTAAATTGTGTCCTGATCTCCTATGTTCAGACTCTTCCTGAATCATTTTGTGGTGTTCAAGAAAGTTTACCTCTTAGATGAGAGTCAGAATTGTTTCTTCCCCACCAAATTATCACAGTTGTTTGTACACATTGTGGGTGAAGTTCTTTTAATACGCTAGTTGGGATACATTAATATGATTTTATATGACTGATCTAATTTTATGCTATTTACAAATACAGGAAATATTGCAAGAAGGATGTTATATTGTACTAATAATTCCAGAATTGTTAATTTCTGAAGTGTATGCATTCATTTAGTCAGTCAGCTAAATAATATTTAATAAGCAAGGATATGTGAATAGTGCTGAAGAGGACAGCTAATTACTTGCACCAGGCTAGTCACACTGAAAAGTTATAAAAGATATTATTCAAATCAATTGCATTTTATGCTTAGACAACAATATGTGATATACTTGAGCAACTTTTTGATGGGCCTCACAATCACAATTAATCTGTAGAACTCTTCTATTTCTATCCAGGGCGGTCCCATCCTTCCAGTCATCTAGGTTTGCAATCTTGCTCCTCCTTCTTTCTTGAGGGGGTCTAGGCAATGGGGTTAAGTGACTTGCCCAGGGTCACACAGCTAGTAAGTGTTATGTGTGTGAGGTCAGATTTGAACTTAGGCCTTCCTGAATCCAAGACCGGTGCTCTATCCACTGCACCACCTAGCTGCCCCTCCTTCTTTGTCACTCCACATATTCAATCACTCTTTAAGTTTTTTTTTTTTTTTATTCTACCTTACTTTCTCTCTGATCTGTCCTCCTCTCTTCACTAATATTGCCAATACCCTACTTCTTGGCTACAATAGCCACCTAATTAATGCAAATCTCTCCCCACTCTACTACATTCACCATATAACTGCCAAAGTGATAGTCCCAAAGTGCAGGCCTGACCTGTTATCTCCATAGTGTGTGTTTGTGTGGGTGAGTATGTGTGTGTGTGTGTGTGTGTGTGTGTGTGTGTGTG
>NW_020948910.1:5406311-5408535 GCF_900497805.2 Vombatus ursinus | reverse complement strand
GTGTGTGTGTAACTAGTTCAAGAGTTATCTACAGCACAGTACAGGAACAGACTTGGAGTCAAGGTGATCTAGGTTTGAGTCCCATCTTAGACACTTACTACCTGTGTGACCCCGGGTAAATGATTTAGCTTCTCTGAGCCTCAGTGTCTTCATTTGTAAAATGAGGAGGTTGGTATAGATGACCTATAAAGTCCCTTCCAATTCTAAAATAATGATCCTATGTTCAGTATATAAAATGAATATATTAGCACCTATATCACAAGGTGGTTGCGAAGATCAAATGAATTATTACATATAAAGCACTTTGTAAATTTCAAAGTGCTATATAATATGCCAGGTATGATTATTAATTTTTATCCCAATTGAGTAACACTTTTCTACTCTTCTATCACATCAAGTTTTATTCTGAATAAACTTCAGAAAATATCTGTTTATACTAATGCCAGTCAAGGTATAGGTCTCCATCTGGTTAGTTTCGTTAGAAAAATATATTTATGAGAACAAAGTCATATTTGAGCCAATTAGGTATACTCTGCTCTATGATCTTAGTAACCATGGAATAATAAAGAATGGACTGTATTCACAGTGAAATGACTTTGGCCCAAATGCTAACTCTGACATTTACTTCTTAAATCCCTTCATGTCTTTGGGCCTCAGTTTCCTCATCCATTAAATGAGGGGGCCTAGATGAGATAGCCTGTGAAGCCCCTGCCAGAAGTAAATTTATGTGTAGCTGGTTGCTTTATGGATAGAGTGTTCAGCCTGGAGTCAGGCTGGAGTTCAAATCCTACCTCAGACTCTTACTAGCAGTGTAACTCTGGACAAAGTCATTTAATGTCTACTTGCCTCATTTTCTTCAACTGTAAAATGGGGATAATAATAGCACCTACTTCTCAGGGTTATTATGAGGATCAAATCTGATAGCACAGTGCCTAACACATAGTAGGTGCTTAATAAATGTTTATTTCCCTCCCTTTCCCTTCCCTACAGCTACACTTCAAATCCCAGCTAGCTGTTTTGCAAAGGAATACCATACTGACCCTGGTTAGGGAAATTATTGCAGGAGTATGGCCAGATCAATGTAAATCCATCAACCTTTACTGAAAATACAACTCAAAGTGTATATCTGGTTGTTAGTAAATGAGCGATATCATTCACTGACTCATCAAACATTTATTGTTTACTCAATATGATTTGCTGTTCTAGGTAAATCAGAAAAGAAGGGAGGAGAGGTGCAGGGGACTTACAGGAATGATCTTTGCTCTCAAGGGACCTGCAACATTGTCATGGGAAATAAGACCCATATACATAAGCAAATATAAGACAAACCAGGACATGGAAGAAATATGCAAAAAAGTATAATGTATTATGAGATGAATGAGAAATCCTTTCCATCCAATCCTTGTTTCCAGAGAATCAAGGAAGACTGGATACATTTGGAATGATTCAGAATTTCTCAAAAAGCACATAAGACATATTTCAAAAATCATGAGCTTCTTTTTGAGTCATGGGATTTAGATCCATGAGAGACCTATAAAAGTTCTAGTTCATTCCCTTTATTTTATAAATGAAGAAACTGAAGTCTTGAGAAACACTGACTTGGCCCAAATCACAAAAGTAAAAAGTTTGAGGGAAGATTTGAACCAAAGTCCTTCTCTGACTGCAGATTGAAAGTTCTGTCCACTATTCACACTTTCATCTTCCTCTACAATGGGAATATTTCTCTAATTAAAATGATTGAGGTAAAGATAAATTTCAAAGAAATTACCTTCTGAATGGCATATGGCACAGTCTTTACATTCCAAATGCCTCAAGACTTTGTGCCTGAGTTTACAGTCTCTCGTTAATATAAGAAGTAACAGTCTCAAAAGTTGTAATAAGTTACACTGTGATGACAAGTTTCTTTTACACTTATCACACAGCATTAGAAGTAAGAAGTAGATAAGTCATTTTTATTCAGTAAAACACACAGTAGTTACTAAAATCAGCTAGAGCATCTTTTCAAGTATAATAATCAGGTAGTGTCAACCTTATCACCTGCTATGTTGACATTAACCTTTATTCCTAAGATTATCAAATGAAAAAAGATCCCATGATATTGAAATATACCCATAATACTTTTCTAAAACCAGGAAGGAAGGAAGGAAGGAAGGAAGGAAGGAAGGAAGGAAGGAAGGAAGGAAGGAAGGAAGGAAGGAAGGAAGGAAGGAAGGAAGGAAGGAAG
>NW_020948910.1:5345783-5406301 GCF_900497805.2 Vombatus ursinus | reverse complement strand
AAGGAAGGAAGGAAGGAAGGAAGGAAGGAAGGAAGGAAGGAAGGAAGAAAAAGGAAGGAAAGAAAAGGAAGGGAGTATTTATTAAATACTAAGTACTCTACTAGGCTGTAGAGATATAAATACATGAGATTTGTCTTCCTTAGCACCCATCAATCCAATCTGGAAACTGGGTAGCAAACTGGATAAGGACCTGGGCCTTGAATCAATAAGACTGGAATTTAAATTTTGCCTCAGATACTTCTTAGTTCTGTGTCCTTGAGCAGGTCACTTACCATCTATCTGCCTTAGTTTCCTCAACTGTAAAAAAAAAGTATCATAATTGTACCTATCTCATAGGGTTCATGCAAGGATTCAATGAGTTAATATTCATAGAGGCAGTGCCTGATACATGTAGGCACTCAAAAAATTCTTGTTCTGCCCCCTTCCTCCTTGCAAACAGCCATTCAAGTAGTAATCTTTTAAAACATTCTTACCTAATTTAATCACCTCCTTGAGACATCCACTAAAGTCCTACTAGCTGTGTTCTCAAAGGCTCTGCCAACAGAGAGTAATTTCCAGGATGTTCTATCAAGTTGATGGTAGGTCAGCTACTAAGATATGGACTTATTTGTGTTTGGTCTATATTTCCAAGGCTGCATTAATTAGAACATGACTAAATAAGATGACCAAATGTTATGCCAGCCATTAATTTTCTAGGGTTGCTTCCCTTTCCAATTTTTAAATTACATATGTTAGCGAGGCTGGCTATCATTTCCTACTTCCCTTGAGAAACCTTCTAAGTCCATTATAGTGTTGTGAGGATAAGGACTGTGCTAGCTTTGAGAGCTTCCTGTGTTATAGCTAGAAAGGGACACAGTTCTTCACTCAAGCACCAAGAAAAGGGGATTTGACTCATTGTAAACAGTCTCCAGAACTGTGCATCACAATAGCATCTTGGTGGAGTAAATATACCTAGATTCAGTCTTGAGTTTGTCACTTGCTAACTGTGCATACATGGACAAATCATGTAAACTCTATGAACTGCAGCATCCTCACGTGTTAAGTGGACAAACGACCAGAGATTTACAGTTGGTAGAGATCTTAGATGTTCCAAGATCAGTGGAAGTAAGTTGCAGAGTCAATACTGAGACCCAGTTTTTCTATCTCCAAATCTACAATCTTTTCCAGTGTCCCATCTCTACACAAGTACCTCACAAGGCTGTTATAAGAATAAGAATAGGATATTAGCTTTTAGAGCCAGAAGGGACCTCAGATGTCATCAACTCCAACCTCCTCATTTAATGAAAAAAGTCCTGTATGACAATAAAGTTCTATAGAAAGTTATTTTTACTATCATTTTCTGAATTTCACCGTAATGATGGATTAGTCCTCCACAGCATATTCCTATTTTGGATAAACTTGTTCTATCTAGTCGGTGGGGGACCTCTACACTAAAAACCTGCATGTGGTACCCAACCATCCTGTTTCTTCTTTTACTTCCAATGAGACAACCATAGTAATGAAGCAACTTCAGCTGATCATTTCAACATTTTTCCCCTCAAACTTTTCACCAAAGTTTCTACTAGGTAGCAAAAGTAACTAATGTAAGTGTTACTTCTCTTGTATCTCCTGCCTACCTTCTGCTAGAGGTGCTAATGAGCAATAAAACAGCTCCTAGGCTGTCAGCAGAAGAGATAAGAAAACAAATCTAGAGATGGAATTAATTAATAACTATAAAAACAGCCTCTGAAAAGTTAGAGATCAAGTGTAACTTTTTTTTAAAAAAAAAGCTTTTCTAGACATAATTAAGTCTTAAGCTATAACTTTCATTTACATAGTACTTTTTATGTTTACAAGGCATTTTCCTCATAGCACCCCTATGCAGTAGATAATATATTCTTATTCCCATTTTACAGATAAAGAAACCAAGACTTAGAAAAAATTAAGTGTCATGCCTCATGTCACACAGTCAGTAAGTACTAGAGTTGGACTCAAACCCAGGTTTTCTCACTCCTAGTCCAAGGTTCTTTCTCCTATACCGCAATGCCTTTCTAAAGGCACATGTTTGCAATTTGACTAAGTCTTTTTAGAAAAACAGAAGCTCCAATTAAATTATTAGCCAACTTTCAATCAATTTTGTCATCTTGAAAAAAAAATTATGGAACACTTCCTATGTGAAGGGGCACTGTGCAAAGTACTAAAGACGTAAGGAATTACTTGTCTTCAAAAGGTTTGCAAAGTAGTTAGAAAGGTAAGTTATTAATAACATAAAAAGATAAGTAGCAATTCAATTATTCATCTCAATGGCAGGGAACAGTAGCAGACATTACAAATAGCTGATGGTCCTCCTTGCAATATGTGACTTACGTTTTGCAAGAAGGTCAATTCATTCATTTGCACATTTGGCAAATATTTTTGAGTATTCACCAGGTGCAAATCGCTGTGCCAGGTGCTATTGGAAAGAGTGGAGAAGGGTACAAAGATGAAGAATACGTAATTACCATGAATAAAATCAAGTACAAAAAGAACTGCAAATAAATGACCAGCTATGACTCCAATGAAGAATCAAGCTACCCACCTCTTGACAGAGATGTGATGAACTCAAGATGCAAATAAAATATAATTGTTTTGAAAATATGAGCAATGTGGGAACTTATTCTGTTTGAGCGTATTTTATGTTTTTTTTAATTGAGTACAAACATACACATGCACATGCACATGCACATGCACACGTACACGTACATGTATATACACAGCAGAAGGAATTATAGACAATCAGGAAAGCTTTGAAAGTTACATAGTGAATTTATTATGTACTTTAAAACAAAGGCAAGCTAATGGAGATGTGCAGTTTCATGTACAGTTCTCTCCTTCTGTTCTACAATGTATATATGGAAATGCTCATTTTATTTGGTGTTTAAGTAGAATAAAAATAAAATGAAATAAAAAGACAGTATGTGATGTTTCTTAAGACTGATATGCACAGAATGTGAGTGAGTTCAGACAAGGGAAAGAACACTTCCAGTGGGTTGTTCAAGGTAAAGAGAGGAGAAGATTTGTGGGGGGCGGGGGGTTTCCCCTAGGAACTAGCAAAAAACAAAAACTAGAGAGACAAAAAGAACTTGCTGTATACAAGAAACAGTCAGTAATCCAGTTTACCTAAAATATAGAACATATGTAGGGGAGTAATAAAAGATAAAGCTGTATGGGTTGATTGAGTAAGATTTATCTTAATGTTTAATTTGAGCAAATATAAAACTGAGTTTGCACTCCCTAAGTACACACCATGTTTAATTTGTGTTAATGCCAAGTCTCCCAGATTAATACGCAGAAGGAATACTATGCCATACCGGCTTGGCCTGAGGGAGGACAAGTCAATTCTGTATTGTCATGCAGGTAGTCGATTATAGAACAACAGGTTAGGTTCCTGGAAAAGGAAGTATAAGTAAAATCACATAGGTCAAATATTTATCTCCCAAAGAAATGGTTTTGTAATAGAAAGGAGGCAAGAGGGGATGTTTCTGAAAAAAGGTTGACCCAAGGCTAACTCTTTCATATAAATATCCCCTAACAGCACTTTTAATGAATTGGACATCATTTTGACTACATCTGAAAGACAGCATGGTATAGGAAAGGGAAAGAGAGCCAGCCTTGGAGGCACAATGACTTAGGTTTAAGTTCTACCTGTGAAAGACACTGAATGTGTTACCCTGGACAAATCATTTAACCCCTCTGCATCTCAGATGACTAAGACTAACTTGCAGAACAAGTGATGATCTGAAGTGGAAGAAACAGTTTCATGGCCAGAGAGTTCCCTATAGAGAAGAACTCTGAGGTCCAGACCAAGAGAAGAAAAAATTGCCTGTATACTAAATAGTGTGATGTTTTCTGCAGCATATGTGAACAAAATATAGCAATATAGTAACTACATGTATACAATTTGGTTGATTTAAAATATCTCTGGGAAAAGAGTCTGGCTAGGTGAAGAAACAGCTGAAGGATCCCTTCCACAATTTTGCCTTCAGCAGGTCTAAATCCTTAGCAAGGAGTCTGAGCCTAATCAAGGCTCAAATATTTTAAGAAGGAACATTGTTCAGGGGAGGGTAAGGCTACCTGGGGCAGCTAGGTGGTGTTTCAAGCCAGAAGTCAGGAAGACTCATCTTTCTGAGTTCAGATTTGGCCTCAGACACTTACTAGCTACCCCGGGCAAGTCACTTAACCCCCTCTTTACTTTAGTTCCTCATCTATAAAATGAGGTGGAGTAGGAAACGGCAAACCACTTCAGTATCTTTGCCAAGAAAACCTCAAATGGGGAGCCTGACATGACTGAAACAACTGAACAAGGGTACCTGAAGCCCAAAATTACATGTAGGGACTGGGAAAGGTGGATGGATACAGTCTCACACCAAATCGTAAGGATGCGTAGTACCTGGGCGATGGTCTGTGCATGGCCTACTTTAAAGGTGAGACTGCATCAACCTTGGTCCTTATACATCATCAGTGCACTCTGCCCCTCTCATTGGAGGGCTGGACGGCCAAGCAAAGAATTCCTGCAAAAGCCTCCATTTGCAAAGGGCTCCCAGGTCATCCATCTCTTCATTTCCCACCGGGCTGTACTCTTTTGGACTGAGTTCCATTATGCCCCCCTGTGCAGGGAACCTTCTTTGTCTCCCACGTTTTAGCTTCCTTTTGTATGATGCCTTCTTCTATTACATTGTAAGCTCCTTGAGAGCAGGGATTTTTTGTATTTGTGTCCTTAGTGCTTAGCACAGTGTCTGGAAGACAGTAGGTGCTTAATAAGTGTTTACTGACTGACTGTATAACCTCTCAACATCCAGACTCTCCCACATCCAACCTATCCTACACACTACCTAGTGTCTGATTAATCTTCCTAATGCATAGCTCCAATAATGCCACTTCTTTGCAAACAAAATAAAACAACAAAAACAAAACAAAACCTTCTAATATCTCTCCATGATCTAGCAAGAAATTCCAAACTCCTTAGTCTGGTATTAAGACATTTCGTTATCTGGCTCATTTCTATATTTCCACCTTAATCTCCCTCTGCTATATGTTCCTATATGTAATCAATGCTTCAGCCAAACTGGAGCTCATCATTGCTCAGCACAATCCACACTTTCTTTCCTCTCACAGGACATGTGTCCTCACAGACACATCTGTGTCTTCACTTTGAATGCTCTTCAGCTCATCACCCTTAGCTGAAATGCTACCTGTCACTCAATGTCCAGCTCAAACATCTATAATTCCTTCCCGGATCTCTCCAGCTCAAAGGTAGTTCTAAAAGTTGTCTGAGTAATCTGTGATTTCAGTGGTTTGCATATACTTTCCAGTGATGTCGGTTGCAAGCTCTTGTACATGTTACTAAACAGACTTGCTGAGTTGAGGTGGCTGAAAAAACTGTATCACTTGGTGACCAAAGTCTCGGAATGCCATCACAGTTCTTTTACAATACTTACCATATTCTGTCTCATGTTATAGATGTTTGTGTACATGTCTTACTGCCCCTACTAGACTATTTCTTGAAGCCAATGACTGGTTCATTCATTTTTATAGATCCCACATCAATTAGCACAGTGCCCTCCTTTCATATAGGAGATATTCATAAAGTGTTTTTTTTAAATAGTGTTCATTAAATGAATGAGTGAGTGAATGCCTTTGGTGAGGAATCATTTAGAGTCAATAGTTATAAATCAAGAACTGTTTTTGCTGAACCTTTAACTGTGGATGATATTGCTTAGAGTCTAAAATAGTATTGGAGTAAATTCTCCCAGAAGTAGAGATGTAGATGGATAGAGAGTGGTCCTTGAAGCCCTAAAGACCTGGGTTCAAGTCCTGTCTCTGATATATAGTACTTGTGTGACTCTGAGCAGGTACTTAACTGTTCAGTGCTCTAGAAAACTCTTTAAGACTAGAAGTGACAGAAAAGGTACTGACCTGGTTTAATAGAGGAATTTTCCTTATCTGGCAGTTTCCACTAGGAATGAAATCTCAAGTCCAGTTGGGAAACTAACCCAGATTTAAATATAATCAAGAATTAATTCTATTTTACCAACATTGATGTTATTTGCCATATAAAATTGTACTCTAGTAAAGAGATTGGGAGCTGGGAGGAGGTTGGAAAACTTTGTCATAGCAACTTCCACATTTATGTTACTGTAAACCCAAGGCAGAATAGGTTAAACCCAAGGCAGAAGAGGTTACTGAACAGGCTATTTTTGGAAAGTTTACTTGTTAGGAGCAGGCCACTTAACTACTTCTGGCAAAATTGGAAATTGCAGATTTATTACTGGCTGAGAATTCATTATCTTTTAGATATTTGAAATGGGGAGGTAGCATAATGTTGTACTGCACTCTCACTGGGTCCCACCAAAACAATAGGTCTCTGATGAGAAGGCAACAATAGTCTATGTGACTAGTTTTGGGATGTGGCTTTCTGTGGTTAACAGGGTTAGACTTCCCTGGAGGGCTTACGAGTCTTGTTTTGTTTTGCTTTGTTTTTAAAGGACAGCTGCCACTCCAAATCACTATTAATAAAAGAAATGCAAATCAAGACAATTCTGAGATTTTTACCCCACACCCGCAAACTGGAAAAGATGACAAAAGAATAAGGGGCTAGAGTCCTTTACTCCATAGCTGGAGAGGGTGTATAAAAGTCCACTAATACACAGTTAGCAGACCTAGGAATTGTTCCAACCATTCTGGAAAGCAATTTGGAATTATGCTTGAAAAAGTGACAAAAATATACATAACCTTTGAGACAAAGGTCTCATTGTTAGGCATGTACCCCAAGGAGATCAAGGATAGAAAGAAAGATACCATATATACCGAAATATCCACAGTAGTGCTTTTTGTAGTAGCAAAGTAGTAGAAATAAATATAAATACAAATAAAATAATACAGTAACATGATGATCAATTTGTGGTTAGCTAAATAGATTGCAATACATGAATGTAATGGAATACTACCTCCCAGTTAGAATAATGAATATGAATAATTAGAGAAGCATGGGAAGACACATATGATATGATGCAGAATGAAACAAACAGAACCAGAAAACCAATATATAAAATGACTACAAAATGTCAACACAAAGAACAATAACAATACAAAACTGAATGTCATGTGATTTTTTTTTAGATTCCTGAGAGTTCATTGGCAGTGGAAGTTCCATTTGAGAAGCCTCCTCTATAAAAACAGGCTAAGAGTTTCTTTGTAACTTATCATCTGAGTTTCCCAGACTTAGAGAATTTAATTGCCTTTCCAAGAGTCACAAAACCACATGAGATGCAAAGACCACCTCTGTATCCACTATAGCACGCTACCTACCTCTCAGTGCTATATAATCAAAATGACCCAACTTGGCCCTGGAGAAGAGATAAGTAAATTCATCCTCCCTCTCTTGTTTGATGAAGTGGGGAACTATGAGTATGGAGCACTATATCTACTATCAGTTTTTGTGTTGCTTGGCTTGCTAATTTGCTTTCCACCCCTCTTTCTTTTTTTATTCTTTATTACAAATGATGACTTACTAGGTAGGAGATAGGAGCGAAGGGGAGAGGAAGGAAGAAGAGAGAGGGGAAGGGAAAGATAGGAGTGGGAGGGATGTTTTCAGAAATGCAGGAGATTCAAAATCTTTTTTTTTCTTCTTCCTTCCTTCCTCCTCTTTCTTGGTTCTCTCTCTTCTCCCTTCCTTCCTTCCTTCCTTCCTTCCTTCTTTCTTTCCTTCCTTTATTCCTTCCTTCTATCCCTTCCCTTCCTTTCTCTTCCTTTCCTTTCCTTTCCTTTTCTTTCCTTTCCAGAAAAGGAAAGTACCCACAACAGCCATCAGATCTAGTAAAGAACTTAGAACAAAGATGGCATGACTTTGCCTCACACTTCAGGGACACTATGGAGTTAGCAATAAAGACTGAAAAGAGGGAACTAGGTCAAACTTTGTGGGATATAAGGAAAAATTATATAGGACTTGCCCATCTTTATTCTGACTTTTTTCTCTTTCTTGGCAGGTAAAGCAACTAACGAGCAGCAGCTCAGCTTGTCTTCTCTTCTTTAATGTTTATGTTAGAAGAAACTCCTCTCTCTCTTCTGCTTGGTAAAGTAACACCTAGAAGCAGGTCTCTCTTCCTCATCCCCACTCTCTTCTTTTCCTTCACTGGGTTGCTTCTTCTTAAGGAATATCTAAAAGTCTAGGATAAGTAGTGATTTGTGATCTACCTCCATTCTTTTTGCAGGAATGCTACTGTGTTTATACTTCAGGGTTATTGTTAATATCTATAAGGTGCTTAGCAAACCTTAAAGTACTACATATATTTTAGCTATTACCAGCATTATAAGTATTAAGAATTGCATGTTTCAGGTTCAATATATAGAAGCCCTTCTGTGAACACAGTTTCATATTCTATTATGCTTACACTATATCAATACTTGAATGACTTGACTTCATCAATATAAGGACAACCTCCAATGGTTCAGATCACAAGCCATCCATGCCTTCTTTTCTTCTGTGATTCTTGTCCATCTCCTTCTCTAAAACCTCTACAAAGAGACCACTCAGTATTTTGGGGGCCTTATTCTAGGTTTCTTAACATTAAGTGAACAGCAAATGCAACACATAGGCTGCCCATCTCTTAACCCTCATTATCAATTCAAGACCAACCCACCAGCTATTCCAGTCATACAACTCTTTGATTTAATTGTTTACTATGCTTCTTATGGTCATTTTGTCATTAGTAATACACTGTAGCTTAGTTATACCTATTACACATATCATCATTACCTTTGGGGTCACCAATGATTTTTATTCTTCAGATATTGTGATATTCCATGATTCAGAGCCATATAGGGTTACAGGGAAAATACTGGTGTTAAAAAGATGGGTTTTCTATTTGGGGAAGTAGCTTTAAATAATTCAAAATGCTGCAGAATTTTCCAAATGCAATCCAGATTGATCACTTTTTTATATTCAGGTCAGGGCCCAGATCATTGTCCATCTACGGTGTCTGCCCAACATATATAATATATTGAAACTGATGAATCAGCTTAATAAGCCCATCCAACCATGTCATATAGTCTGACAATAAACATTCTTCATCTACTTGAATTTTCCTATATCAATTATTAGGTCAAATTCTTTTTGAACTAGTATGGATCTCATTTAAGAAGATCTGTAGTGGTCTTGGGCTTGATGTAATCAATACAGTATCTTCTACAAACAGGAGTATCTGGAGGACCTCATCCATTTGGATTCTGCACTGAACATCCTTCACAACACCATGAAACACCTTTAAAAGCATATTTTTTTTGTTTTATGCGTTTCTTGATGATAATTGTCATCGAAGTTGTCTATTTAACAGGAGAGACACCTTGTTGGAAGAGTCTTTAAGGATGAATTTTATTCTACTAGATCAAACACTCTGTCATGATTCAATATACCAAGCTGTCTTTTATTTTATGAATTTTTCAGTTAATTGTGTGACTGTGAAGATTTATCTGGTTGCAAAAAATAGTTTGTAAAATTCTTTATCTTCTCATATTTTCATCATGGATGCCCTCGATACAAGGATAAGTTATCTTCTTAAAGATTTTATAGAAATAAGAAAGTAGAAATACAAGTTGGTTTTTATTTATGCCTTCTTGATTGTTTTTTTTGGATGGGGACATAGTAATACCATATTTTCATGGGTTGAAATGGAATGACTACCCAAGTGTTGCATTCATGCTCACATATAATAAAATGACATCAAAATAAGTCTAAGGCACATTGGATACCTCCTCTATGAAGGATTTATGGGAGAAACATGGACAAGAATCATTCAAGATGAGAAGGCATGAAGGGACTGCAATCTTCACTAATTTCCATATTGTGGAATGTCCACAATAATGAATAAACAAATCCATTGAAGAACTAAAATACTGAATACTGCCCATAACTTTTCAAATATTTGGTATATTCTCCTGTTTCAGATACCTTGGAAATAAGTCCCTTAATGCCTTCAAAACTGTGTTGCCTCCAGCAAGGATTTCCTCTGTGTATACTTGGTCTGGTCCAGCTGTTTTTCTCCATCTTCATCTTTTTGGTTCCATTTCCATTTCCTCATATAGTACATCAGGGACTGAGATGTTAGAGCTCAAATGTGGTGGTTCCACTGTCATCAATGAAAAAAAAAGTTTGTTATAGAAATTTAGAGACATCTGCTCCATTTTTTCATCTGTTTGCTCTTCTCTTTCCAGTTTCATATGTCAGTACTCTAGGAATGATAAGCCTTCATGAGGCCTCATACCAAATTTTTTTTTTACAGTTTTTGGTTAGTAGTTTTTAAAATGAATTTCAATTTTCAACTTAACAGATGCCAAATAGAATGCATATTTGCACATATGTAGGATTATAGAGGATTTTACATGAAACTGCAGGTCTCAATTACGTACAGCATTCATGTCAAAACTTTTTGCAAACTTTTGTATTTTCAGTGGACTCATATTCTATCATTAAATACCCATCTCTTACTTGATCAAAGTTTCCTGTTTATGAAGGGAATTTATTCTACCAAAACGAACTATTAGCTGTGTAATTTAAACAATTCTGAGTATTACTGGCTGGGAATGAAAGTCAAGTACACACAAGAATCTGCTCCTAGACCTATGTTTAAAATATTTCTGATAAAAAGTATGACTATAATTTTAATAGTAATACTTCTAACACAATACATAACTAATATGGTTATATAGAGCTACTAAGGTACTTACATAGTACTAATTATAACATGCTACGTAACCAATATAGTTATATATAACTACTGTATATAAAGGTTGACTACTTAAAACTATTTTGATTCCTACCTATTTCAATAGGCCACTGAATGGTTAGATTCATTTCTAAGTGAATTCATACATATAGGGCAAGCTGAGAAATTCTGATAGTCATTCCCTATATAGACATGACCTAAATCTTCAATGGGAGGAAACTTCAGAAATACTACCAGTGGTCGGCACTCTAGGTTCCACTGGTACAAATAAATACATCAGAGAATGTGGGTAATATATTAAGCTAAAGCACGATGAAAAATTCTGTGAAACTTTGGTAGGGAGGGTCAGGTTGCAGTATCAGTCTAAAAAGGGGGTGGTGGTGGTGGTGTAAAGTTTAAGTGGTCATGAAATACTGTAAATAGGTCATTGAGCCTATACAATAACAGGGATCCTGTCACTCACTATTAAATTTATAAATGTATATGACATTATAAATTTATAAATTTCCATGACATTGACAAAAGAAACAGAAAATTGCATATTCAGAGAACAACATGTAAAAAAATTGTTCTCTTGAAAACTTCATGTTAGGGATGTATGTGTGTGAGTGTGTGTGTGTTTAAAGAAAAAGGTGGGAGAAGGAAAAATAGTATTCCATAATAGAATGACCTCAGAGGCAGTGCAAGACACATTTTCATTAAAAAACACACCATTAAAAAACATTCGTCCATGATGTACATAGGCAGAGGATGAGAAATTGCAGAAAGCAAAGATCATCTAAGATCGACTTAAGAAACCTGACTTACATAGAAGTTAGTAGGTGGATTCATCCAAACCACAGTATTTACATCTTCCAAACCCTATCATTTTATGCAACGGCCAAAATTTCACGCATGTCACAAGCTCTTCCCTACCTCCTCCCACACCACACACTGTGACTCCCTTCAAGACTGTCACATTAGGGGAAAGAGGGAAGAAAGGGCTATTATTTTGATGTCTCACAGGAAAAAATAAAGCCCCACATTAACTTCTGAATTGGAATTTATTGGGCATAACTTTAAGGTAAAATGTTTTACAAGGAAGAAAAGAAAGATTCTATGAGGTTCTCTGTGACATCAAAGCAGAACAGGTCAGGCTTCATTTTTCCCTCTGTTCCCAAGACCAACTCAATAGGTTAAGTCAGTCAGCACTTTGCCTGGCTTAAGTGCTGAATGACTTACCAAAATGTTGAATAGGTTAAGTGTTTAAATTAAATTGTATATTTAAAAATTCCCCGAACAGCACCTTGAATTCTTGAGAGAATGAACAGTACGTAAATGAATAAATATATAAAAAAAAAACCTCATCCTTCTCAAAGTCAACAGTGTTAATGGTGTCAGCTTATATTTGTAAAAATGTGCCAGTGATGTACATATGTGCCTAGTAGTCCCTGATAATAAATTATCTTTGTTAGGCAAAAGTCAGTATATAAATGAAGAATGACATAACAATGCTTTTAGTTTATCCAACAGTTAAAATAGGTTGCTTGTTTTGTGTTTCATGGTTTGTTTTTCTTTGTTTACAGCTGTATGGTGTTATTTTGTCCCGTTTAGACCCTCTTTTGCCTATAAGACATATTGGCAAGGCTGTCCCTAATCATTTGTTCCTTTTTTTTTGGTGAGGCAATCAGGGTTAAGTGACTTGCCCACACAGGGTCACACATCTGTCTGAATGTCTAAGTGTCTGAGGCTGAATTTGAACTCGGGTTCCACTGACTCCAGGGCCAGTGCTCTGTCCACTGTGCCACCTAGCTGCCCTTCATTTGTTCCTCCTAAATAAGATTAAACTATAATCTTTTTGACCCAATTGTTTAAAAACTAAACATAGTCCTTTTGTAAGCACAAAAACTTACGAAATAGTCCTATCAGACTGTATTATCCCAGTCTTAAACTGAATCTGAGGTTGATTCAATCAAAACTGATCGGGTGTGTGGCATCACAGGCCTTATTCCCCTGAGATCCCATTATTTTTTCCCACTAGCTTTTTGTCTCATTGGTACTGCCTTTGGGATTTGTTGCCATCCATCTCTGTAGCACCCTGGAGTACCCTTGTCCTCAAATGACCTACAGAGGGAAGAACAATGCAGTTTCCTTTTCCTCACCCCTCCCCAATCTCTGATAATGGCACACCAACCATTTCAACAGTTTAAAAAGGAATTTATTAATGACAAATCCCCTACAGAGTAAATTGTGAATGATGATGATGGTGTTGGCTATGGCTATGGCTATATAACCATGATATGTAATATATAATATATAATACATAACCATTAAAAGTTCACAATTTCCCAAAGTCCTGAAAATATATGCAACTCTCCTTAGCTCCCTCCTTCCTCACTTTCTTTTCCTTATTCTGGGCCTTAATACTTACTCAGTTGCATTGGCAATGCTCTCAAATTGTCTAGTCAGAACTGTCATTCATGAAATCATTCTTTTAAAAGGATTTGTGAAATGTTTACTAAGCATGGTTGGTACTGGGAATAGAACCAAATATAACAATCCCTGCCCTCAAAGATCTTATGTTCTGCAGGGAAGAAATTGCCTATATGAAGAATATTAAATACAAAACATTTTAAAAATGTGAAGTATCTCATGGGAAAGGGAGCACTAGCAAGCTAGAAGATTGGTAGAGACTTCCTGTAGGAAGTGGCATTTGAGCTGAGTTTGGAAGGAAATTAGGAATTATCTGAAGCAGAGGCAATTGCTTCTGCATTACAGAAGAATGCATTACAGACATTGGGTGTGAATTCAGCAAATAAGAGGTCACTGATGACCCCGGGTGAGAGAAGTTTCAAGTGAATAGTGATGTGGAAGACCGGAGGATTACAAGGGACTGGAAAGTGAGTGGGAGGTGAAAAAGTAGAGCCAACAAATATAGACTTTTTTTTTCCTAGGAGTTTGGCTGTGAAACAAAGAAGAGATCTAGGAACATAACTTGAGGAGATGGTAGGATCAAGAGGAGGTTTTTTTAAGGATAAATGATATCTAGGAACGGTTACAAGCAGTGGGGAAAGAGCCAGGGAGATGTAAAAATTAAAAATTAGGAGAATAAGAGGGTTATTGAAGGGAGAAGATCCTAGAGAACGGATGGGATGATTTCGCATTTGTATCTATAGTGCATATCACAGTTACTGGCATACAGGAGGAGCTTAATAAATGCATGAAGATTTTACTGGTGAATTGAAAGCAGTTAGTCAATGAACATTTAATGAGCACTTACAATTTGACAGGCACTGTGTTAAGGGCTGGGAATCAAAGAAAGTCAAAAGTCAGTCTCTACCCTCAAGAAGCACACGATCTAATGGGGGAGACAAATGAAAACAACTATGTACAAACAAGCTATACACAGAATAAAAAGGAAATAATCAACAGACGGAAAGTACTAGAATTAAGACGGATTGGGAAAGGTTTCTTGTAGAAGGAATTTTAACTCATGACAGATGGCTTTGCCTTTTTTTTTTTTTTTTGGAAACTATGAGGCAAGGTCCTCTTCTGGGGGGAGGCGTGAAGGGTGACTTAAGGAGAAAAGAGGTGTGTAACAGATGCTACAGTGAGTGGGAGAGTCAGTCAAGCAAGTATGCAGGGATGGAGAACCTGTGGCCTCAAGGCCACACATGGCCCTCTAGGACCTCAAGTGTGGCCCTTTGATTTCAGGTTGGATTCAGTCAAAGGGCCACACTTGAGGTCCTAGAGGGCCAGGTGTGGCCTTGAGGCCACAGGTTCCCCAACCCTGGATAAGGATTGGCATGCAGCAATGAAGGTCCAATGAAGGTACTACATTTGTAGTAGACTTAATGAGCATAGTTACGTGACTTCCTCCACCAGTGCTGAATTTTGCTAACTGTAATATAGCACATGGGAGTTTGGGGCCTCTGCAGATTCCCTTCTAATGAAGCCCTGATGCTTAGTCAAGCTTTGTACCATCCTTTTTGACCATGGCAAAGGCAGAAAGGAAGGAAAAAAGGAAGAATGGAAGGATAGAAGGCAAGAGGGAAGGAAGGAAGGCAGGAAGGCAGGAAGAAAAGCAGGAAGGAAGGAAGGCAGGAAAGAAGGAAGGAAGAAAAGAAGGAACAAAGGAAGGCAAGAAGGAGGGAGGAAAAGAAGGAAGGAAGAAAGGGAGGGATGGAGGCAAGTATTTATTAAGCACTATGTGCTAATCACTTTATAATTATCTTATTTTGAGAACCCAGGGAAGTAGGTGCTATTATAATCCCCATTTTACAATTAAAAAATCTAAGAAAGAGGTTAAGTGACTTGCCTAGAGTCATAGAGCCAGTTAGTATCTGAAACTGGATTTGTATTCAAGTCTTCTTGACTCCCAATTTATCATCCCAATTTAGACCCCCACCCAACTCCTAGTGCGAAATTACTCTTTGCTGAGTCCTAAAACTACTTCCTTTGTAGTTTCAGCCTCAGATCACTTCTTCCTTCCTTGGAAATATGTACAACATGAACTCATGGGAAGCTTTTTGCATTCTCTTGTTCTGATTGGTTCCCTGAATCAGATTCTATAAGTGGGATCAGATCTTCACAATAAAATGAGCTCTTCTGCCTCAGTCATGCAGGCTAGCAAACCCCTTCTTGTCCTCTCGCTTTGTTTCCTTATCTTTTAGCTATTACCACCAGGGTCACTTGCTTTCTAGCTCTGAACTTGTGCTCCTTTCATTGACAACATCACATAGTAGAAGAAGCACTGTACTCCAAAGTTATAAAATCAGCATCTGAATTCAAGTGCTGACACTAGCTCTGTGACAGGACAAGTCGCTTAGCCTCTCTAAGCTGCAATTTCCTCCTCTGAAAGATGGAAAGAACAATACTTGCAGCCCTACCTCGTGGGACAGTTGTGAAGCACCACTTTGCAATCCCTAAAGCATTGCACAAAAAGGACAAGGTCCTTCACTGAATCTGGGGCCATCTCCAGTCGTCCTGACTTATGTCTTGCCGCTAGACTCAGATGACTCTGGAGGAGAGAGTGAGGCTGATGACTTTATACAGCCCTGCCTCACTTATGTCCAATTCACTTGCAAGTCAAGACATCACCCTCCTGATGTCGTTGGTCCTCTTCAAGAACAAAGGACAAACAAAGATGACAATAACAATGTGAATAAACTGATACCAAGGGGTTTGGCATGATGATGGTGTTGAGCCTCACGCTAAGCAAAAATTATAATTAAAACAATAATCTGAATTTTAAAAAATTAAATTATTCTCTTATTTTTCATCTATAACCTTCTTCTGTTAGAGTGGGGGATTACAATAGTACTGTAAGATCCCTGAGGACAAGGATTATAGGAGTTAGAAAATGGAAAGGGAGCTTCAGGACTTTTGGATCCCTAGTATCTAGAATTAGATGCCATAACATAATAAACAGATTCACTGATCAATTACACAAAACTCAGTCATATTTAATTTTTATCATCTTTTGCTACAAGCATCCAATCCTGTCATTTTTCCTTCTTTGTATATCCCAAGTGAATTTCTTTTATATTAAAGCCACAGTCTTCCTCCAATCTTTTACTTTTCCCTTTCACTATGGTTCACTCCATTTCACTTGTATTCCACTAACCCCTTCATGTAGATAGACACTCATACTTCTGCTAAGGCCAAATTAATCAATACTTGGAACATGTTTCTCTACTCATCATATCCTACAATTACTTCAGATTGCTCTGCAGATTAGGCTTAAGATACTCAAAGAAGGTCACTAGATCACCTGATATTATTTCATTTTCTTCATTTATTTGTTTTTGTTTCTGTTTTGGGGGTAGGCAGTGGGGTTAAGTGACTTGCCCAGGGTCACACAGCTAGTAAGTGTTATGTGTCTGAGCCTGGATTTGAACTCGGGTCCTCCTGAATCCAGGGCCGGCCTTCTATCCACCATCTCACCTAGCTGCCCCCATTTTCTTCATTTAAAGGGAAAAAATGATTCTCTAGCTCCCCTCCAATATTTATCCCATTCGAATTTGTTCAAGTCTTTCATTAAACAATAATACAACTCCTAACTCCAAGTGTCCCAGGCTCACAGTAAGTTTGTTCAACATACTTAGTCATAACCTAGTAGCCCAAAGGGCTAGTGTATGAAAGAACCTAGCTGTGTGTTAGGCATTTTTTGGACTGGGAAAATGCTGATTGATGTAAATTCTTTGTTTTGTGTGTTGGTAGCATGTTTGTACAGCTGCAAGAATATGTGATGACCTTTGATACATTTATTTACATTGATGATGTGTGTGTAAGATGAATAGCTCCTTGAGAGCAGGGGACATTCCTATTCAACTTGCTTTGTGTGGTATTCAACAAATTACTATGTTCATAAAAGCATTTTATAAATATGTAGTGATAAAATGAACTTTCTTCAAGTTATTTTTTTTAAACTTTGTGCCTGAAAAATAAAGAGATGAAAGAGTTTAGGCATCAACTCTTCTTCAGGAACTTAAAAATTGGGTTAATAACTTTTAGTAATCATCTAATATTATTTATTAATCACTTCAAAATTAACCTGACTTAAGAGTTTGGTCAAAATACATAATAACATTAAGCTGGTTTAGGATAGTGTAATAATTATAGTCATGGGTAGGAAAGGTATTTTTAATGGATCACCAAATTCCTCTTAGGTTTATGTTGTTCATCTAACCTCTATTCTGAGTTATCTAATTTCTAAAATAATTTTTTTAAAGCAATCAAGGTTAAGTGATTTACCCAGCGTCACACATCTAGTAAGTGTCTGAGGTCAAATTTGCATGCAGGTCCTCCTGACTGCAGGGCTAGTACTCTATCTACTGCACCACCTAGCTGCCCCTCTAAAATACTTTCTAAGCAAGTTTCACTGTGGTAACTCTAGACTGGGGTACTTAAGCTAAGGTTTATGAATGTATATTTTGAGAACTCAGTTTCAATAGAATTGGTTCCCTTTATAATCCTATATACCTTATTTTAGGCATTTAAAAACATTATTCTGAGGAGCCCATAGTCTTCATCAGACTGCTAAAGGGGTCCAGGACACCAAAAAAGGTTAAGAATCCCTCCTTTACACAAATGTGGACTATAGCTTTGAGAATGCAAAGCATTTAACTTCTCAGCATTCACATTTTGTTGTTGTTTTGGTTTGTTTGATTTTTGTTATTTGTTTTTTTTTTTCCCAGACCTATGATTTCATTGGTGTAGGGACCTTCCAGTGAGGAACTTCCCTTTACCTATGCAAAGCTGAACATAATCTGTAACTTCAAGTTTTTTTTTTCAGTTGCCTGATTATTAATACAAATAATGTAACATATACACATACACGCACATAAATATACACTTTTTAGAAGTCTCTTCTTATGAAAGCTCATCTGTTATCATAGGGATGTCTAGTTTAAGGGTAAGGAGTTCCAGAGGCACTTTGGGGGAAGCATTCCTATTTGCCTTTTCCCTGAGGAGTCAATAGAAATGCTTCCCAGGGTGCATTTGCACACCTAAGCCATGTTAACCAAGTATTAAGATTTTCATGTTCTATCTATAGAACTAAAGTTTTTCCATTTCCCCACTAAAATGTTTTCTCTTAGTATAAGTACTTGATACCTTACCTTGTTTACCCCCCCCAAAAAAAAGGCCTAAAAGGAGCCTTATTGTGTTTCCTATATGCCTTCCAAATAGGAAAATAAATTCATAGTTCTATGACTTCATTCATGAAATTTTCATTACACTAATAATGCAACAACTTGGTAATGAGACATTAAAGAGATCCTTTCCCATGTTACTGATAATAGGCTCGAGATGTTAACAATAAAAGGATCATTTAGAAAGCCAATTTCCTGTTCGTGGAGCATGCTATGTGTTTACTTTAATTCACATCCTGTGTGACCCTATGGGAAAATTTTTAACTAATACTGGGGAAAATCCCATAGGGTTACACAGGATGTGAACTGGGCCTGTTCTTTACTACCTTCAGTTGGAACAGTAAAATTAGGTAAATCAGTTTCACTTTCTGTTTGTCATAAATTCCATTTTCCGGTTCCCAAAGTTCAGCTTAATATTGTTTCTGAGTTTCTAAAACCAAAGGAGACATTTTAAGTAAACATTCAAACATCCTACTCTTCTTAAATGAATGATCCCTGGGTATTTGAAAAATACTTTTCTTTTTTTTATAGCAACGGCTGAACCTGGGGTACCAGTTACTTAGGGGCCACACAGGAATACTATGAAGGCATTACTCCATACCTGTTCTACTGCACGGTTCAGCTGGTGTTTTCTATTTCCTGTGGAGAACACACATCATACCACTTCCCCTACAGAAAAAAAAAGGCAGCCTAACTTAATTGCTGATGGAAACACTGTCATACTTTCCACTAGTCAAGCTTGAAACCATTACTGATCTAGCTTTCATTAATTTTTCCACAACAATTTGCAGAAATGTCAGGAAACAGCTGCCCCAGAGCTGATTAATTGTCCTTATAACCAGGACTTTACCAGAGTACCCTCTTTTTCCCTTTTTAAAAATCAAATTTGGGGTTGCTTTGACAGCAAAGTGTGTTAAACTGAGGAGATACTCAGATCTAATGTTGATGATTTCCAAAAGTTATGATGCAGAATCTGCAGACATTTTCTGAGGAGAAAGAAAACTGGTTAGGTTTGGAATAATATGCTTCAAGGAAAAGATTGCTTCCTGAACACTGTTCAGCTGTGTCTTTTTCGGACAAAAGTTAATGAAGTACATTCCTTACAGTCAAGCTGCATTTGCCAGTCAACCCAAAATTTAAAACTTCCTCCATAAATAGATAGAAGGATCTGCTCCTTAAAAAAAAAAAAAAATCTTTCCTATCATCTTTTTGTTTGAGCTATTCCATGTGTCTCATTGCAGTGTGCAAGTCTATAAAAAATAAATGCAACTACACACCTCATAATGCTGAGTGCAATCACTGCGACTCGGTGACACTTTGGTCTAAGTCAGAATCGAGACATCTGGGGAAGGCTGCTTGCAGCAATCTTAACTTCTCAGCGGGCATTCAAATGTGCAGATTTTTAAACCAGTTGATAAAAATGGATCAAGAGAAAAAAATATAAAGACTTCTCAGAAAACAAGAATATGGAATTTTTTTAAGCTAATTTAACTAATGTTTTTGAGGAAAAACATTTTTAACAGAAGCCTGGTTCAAAGCTTCACTTATCCTGTAACCATCTTTGGTTACATGGTGTAGTCCAGGGGGTGTATGGGAGACAGTTTTCACCAGCTCTCATTGTTAAATTTTCAGTGTGAACATTTACACCCCAGCAATCAGCAAACTGCAAATCAAGGCTGAATTTGTTGATTGCCTAAGCTTAATAAAGTGATGGAGAAAATATGAATAATGTGGATTAAATTTAAAAGTGTGTCATTTTCAGAGAGCCAGTTGTTAAACATTTACCAGCATACCCCTGGGCTAGTCTATCCTAATGTAAGGTTTGAAGCCTTACTCTATTTTTGGCCCCCCAAGCTACTTCTTGTCCTTATCTTCTCTTTCTCCATCTCCTTTTCCACCCCCTCTTTCTCCTCCTCCTCATTATTCATAATGCCAGTATATATAAAAGCAAGGAAATAAAGTAGAACACATTTTTTTTAAAAAATTGATTAAAAAGTACCATCCTGAGGCAATCCTTAGAAAGGTTGCCTGTGGAGCCATTCTAAACTGAGCCTCCAAGCAGCAAGGATCGTTTTGCTTCATTCTTGAAACGTTGGTTCTACCCTTAAGAACTGACATAACATTCTGTTATGTCTCGTGTTATACTAGACACCCAAAATAGGAACACATAAGACTCTCAACTTCTTATTTGCACTCCTCTCAGTTACTTATAAGACTAATCAAGACTGAGAAGAGGGGCTTACTCATATGAAATGAATCCCATCATCTGTGTGGCCGAAAATGTAAAAGAACCAAAAGCTGCCTCGTGCTAACTTCTGTTCCTTGAATCACACACTCTTAATGTCGGTAGTGGACCTCAGCAACTCTTCCAGCCAATAAATAAAGAGGAACCCTCTCTACAACACTCTTGAAAAGTGGTCATTCAGCCTTATTTGGAGGGCAACTCTAGTGATGAGAAGCTCATTCCAATGCACAATGGAAAAGGGCCCTGGGCTTGGAAAAGGATTGTGCTGGAACTAAACTCTCAAAAGGCCATGTTCAATTTTCAGTGTGAGCATTTACACCTTAGCAGAGCTTGATTTAGTGTTGTGTTGATTTTCTAGATTTTTAAAAGTGATAGAGAAAATGAGAACAATGCAGAATTAACTTTAAGTGACTCCGGAGAACACTCCCCCCCAACCTCCAGCACCCATTCCCCAGCCCATTCTTGAACCAGCACAACCTTGGCTTGGAGTTACTTAACTTTGGACAGTCAGTACAACACTGATTCGCTGCATTACTCTCAGAAAATCCCAATATTTCTCACTCTTATTCCCTTTATCTTCAAAATAGGGATAATACTTACACTACCTACCTCATCAGAATATACTGAGTAAAGTTCTTTACAAACCTGAAAATGTTATGTAAATGGAGGCTACCTTCTGAGGCATCTCATTCTACTTCTAAATAGTTAGGAAGTCTTTCTTTGCACACATTCAGAATCCTTTTCTATGTCATTTAGATGTTACTAGTTTTGTTCTTCACATAACCACTACTCAAATATTTAAAGGTCAGAAACTCTAATGTCCTTTCAAGATTTATATTTTGTGATTTAGTGTAAATCTAAGTGTCCATCTCACACCCATCACATGGCAAGAAGACAAAAGAGGAAAATGACAAATGTTGGAGGGTGGGAAAACAGGTACACTTGTACACTGTAGTGGAACTGTGAAATGACCCACCCAGTCTGGAAAGCAATTTTTCTCTCCAAATTACTAAACCATGCATACCCTTTGACACAACTATACCATTGCTAGGCCTATACTCAAAGAAAGAAGAAGAATTCTACATATAAAAATATTTAATATTAATTTGAATTTATTATTGAAATATTGAATATATTTAAAGCAGCTCTTTTTGAAGTAGCCAAAAACTAAGGGGATGCCTACCTAATGGGGAAAGGCTAAACAAACTAGAATATGAATATAATGGAATTCTAATGTGCCATAAGAAATAACAAAGGGAACAGTTTCAGAGAAAACTGGGAAGAGTTCTATGAAATGACACAGAGTGAAGTGAGCAGAACTAAGAGAAAAATTTATAGAAAGACAACAACGTAGAGAAAAACAACTTTGAAAGACTTTAGAATTTTGATTCAATGAAAAAATCAGGGTGAATCCAGAGGACTGAAGATTTAATTAGACCATTTTCTGCCAGAAAGGTAATGGTCTTAAAATGCAGAATGAGAAATGTATTTTTGGACATAGCCAATGTGGGGATTTTTTTGCTGATACATATATTTGTTTTATTTTTTTTCAAGAAGAATGGGGAAGGCAATGGGAGAGAGAGAATAAATGCTTATATAAATAAATAAATAAATAAATAAGCTAATATAAATATCTGCATGCAATATACATATATACACACATTTTGTGTTTTAGTTCACTGTCCCCTGCCCAATCTCTTCATAATTTTTAATAAGGGAAAGGAAACATATATATGTCTAAACTTCTGCCTCCTCTTTCACCACTCTGGTCTCAAAAGGGAGAGGAGTACAATTTTGATTATCAGATAGAATAAAACCCCACATTGACTCCCATTCCAGTTGAAAAAGTGTTCCCAAGATCAGGTGTATTTTAACAACTATTTTACAGTCTCTTTTCCTTTTTCACTCTCTCTATCTTGTTTGTCATTGGGTCCCAAGGACTCTCAGATAACATCTTTGAAAACTTTCCGCACTCCAAGCTGTTTCTCTTGTCAAGCTATTGTGAGCCAGAGAAGGAGAAGGCAGGAGGAAAGCAGGAGAAAAATTAGTGACCAAGGAGAGTTTGGTCTGTAAAGGGAAGAACAAAAAAAAAATTCCATGGATTTTAGGTGGGTTACTAGATTTGAAACCCAGGGAATAGGTCACATAATTCATATTTGATTGTTTATATGATAGCAAATGAGTGTTTTAGATATAGATGGTTTTATTTCAATACTTGAGGGATTCATTATTTTATATCTGTGGGTACCCTATCCACCAGTGCAGATTTCAGCTGCTTAAGGGGACAATCTTCATGAATTGCTGTGGCTGAAGAGTCTATCTCCTGTTGGCTACCCTTCCAGTGATGAGTCTGTCCCAAACTGGCAAGCTAAGTGGAGCTTTGGACAATGGACACACTCAAAGCCTTCAGAGCTTGTGAAGATCCATCAGAAATTACATTATGCTGCTACAGCATTCCAGAATACAGGGTCAACCCTGGACTTGGGACATTTTGGGAAAGGATTTTTCTCACATATTTCCTCTGGTAGAACTAGTTCTTTGTTAACACTGTTATCATTTGTTGTGTTGAGTTTTTAAGTCTGGGCCTGTAATGTCATCAATGTTAGGAACTTCTTATGAGTAAAATCCTTTCACCAATGCAAACCAGCAACTCCTCTGTACTTTAACAATACTAGAGAGTTGCCTAGGGTATTGAAAGGTTAATTGACTTGCCCATAATTTCATAGCTAGCATGTGTCAGAGGCAGGACTGATGAACACAGGCCTTCCTGACTCCATGACTAGCCTTCTACCCACCATTCCATTCTACCTCTCAAGACAATGAAACTGCTCAGCAATACAAAACAATTTTTAAGAGGTGGAAGTCATCTTAGAGATTGGTTAATCCAACCCCCAATAATGAGGAAATTGAGGTCTGCCCAGAGAGTTGAATTGATTTGCTCAACATCACAAAGGTTATATAACTACTGGTCAGGCTTGGGATAGGAAGATTGTAGCATGATTGAGAAAAGATAGAGTTGGAAAAATATTTGAACTGAAAAAGGCCAGCAGAAAAATGGATAATTGAGAATTGATAATCAAGATAAGAGAACACTTAATTATTCTTGATGAATTTTAGTCAATAGCTCCAATTGAACTATATCCCAGGGAACTCGGGTGGGGGGGGAAACCAGAGGATTTAATAACTAAGCCATTATTCCTGCTTTTACTATCTGAAAGATCATGCAGAACAGGATAGTTGCCACAAGACTACAGAAGAACAAATGCTGTCTTTATTTCAAAAGGGGAGGAAGAGAATAGATTCTGCAAGTCAGAGGCCAGTGAACCTTATTTCAATTATGAACAAAATTTGAGAATACTTTTTTTTTAAATTACGGTTAATGAACACCTAGCAGTAATCACAAAGAACTACTATGACATTACTAAGATCAGGTCATGGCAGACTAACCTCAATGCCTTTTTTTGACAGTTATTAATCTGATAAAATAGTTGTAATCATGTGTGTACAGTGTAAATAGGATTTTAGCAAACCATTGGACAAATTCTCTCATGTTATTCTTATGGACATGATGGAATTATGAGGTCTAGATAGCAGAACAGTTGGTGGAATTAAGAATAGATTAAATGATCCCAAAGAATATTCATTAATGGTTTGGAGTCAACTTAGCATCTCTCTCTAGTATCAGTAAGTTAATCAACTAAAAAAAAACTTTAATAAGTGCCTACTGTGTGTCAGGCACTGGAGACACAAATAATGCCAGTTTTTGTTCTCAAGGATCTCACAGTCTCCTAGGAGAGACAACATGAAATCAAATATGTACAAACAAGCTATAAACAAGATAAATTGGAGATAATCAACAGAAGGCATTAATATTAAGGGAGATCTAGAAATGTTTCCTATAGAAAGTTGAATTTTAACTCAGAATCAAAGGAAGCCAAGGAGGCAGAAATGAAGAGGGAAAGAATTCCAGGCTTCAAGGGGGCATTGAATACCAAAAGATCTTTTTCGATCTTGGAAGTGATAGGAAGCCACTGGAGTTTATTGAGGGGTACTGTAGACATGGTCCAGAGCTGTGCATTAGGAAGATCAGCTGAATGGAGAGTGGACTGGAGTAGAAAGACTGCCACATTGTCTTGTAGCAGGGACACCGACCCATAGGCTATTGCACCAGTCCAAGAGTGAGGTGATTAGGGCATGCATCAAGGTGGGTTCTGCCTTTGAACCTATGTTGTTTAATATATTTGTCATTGACTTGATAGTTAGCATGCTTATCAAATGTGCAGATGATACGAAGTTATGAGCAGTAGTTAGGTTGAATGACAGCATCCAAAAATATTTCAACCAGCTATACCACTGGGCTGAAACAGTAACATGACATTAAATAAGGATAATTCTAAAATATTCCTTTTGTCTTGAATCAAAAAAAAAATCAACTTCATTACAAATTGGGAAAGACATGACTAGACATCAGTTCATCTGAAAAAAATCTAGGCATTGTAGAGGACCGCAAACAAGGTATGAGGCAATAATGTGATATTATTCTGCAAGAAAAAAGGCACAGCAGTGCTTTGTGCTGGTCCTATCACATCTGGAGTATTGTGTTAAATTCTAGGTGCCACATTTTAGGAAGGATTCAGCAAAGGGCAAGCACTTCATGATTTAAAGTATCTATAGACCATGCTACATGAGGATTAGGTAATGTTGGGGATGTATAGCAGGAAAAAGAGAAGATTTAGGGGCAGCATGATAGCTGTCTTCAACTATGTGAAGGGCTGTCACATGGAAAAGGGTGTAGATTTGTTCAGTTTGCCCTTAGAGAGCAATGGGTTATAAACTGCAAGAGGCAGATTTAGGCTGAATGTAAGGAAAAACTACCTTTTCCAAACGGGAATGGGTTGCCTCTGAAGGTAGCAGGTTCCCATTCAGTAATTTACAACAAAGGTTGTTTGACCACTTATTTACTGTAGTAGAGATATTATACAAGCACTGGTGACATTAGATGGGACTTCTGAAGTCCTTTCCAACTCAGACTATCCTGGGATAGCACCTAGATCTTCTTTATCCCAGCTCATCCATTTTACTTTATCATGTTGCTTCACAATTACTGGCAAAAGTTTTGTTAGTTACTATATAATGAGTCTCCCCCCATACACACACACACACACACACACAGTAGTTTTATAATTAATACATTTATTAGATAATATCATGTATTAAAGTTCTCTGATTCACTGTTTCAACACTCTATTCATCCCCTGTAAGCTCTCTCTAAACAGGAACCATGTTTAATCTAAACGTTGTCTTTTCTCCAGTGTCTACCTAAATGCAGTGCTGTAGACATTAGGAGCGTATTAACTGTTTATTGTATTGAATTATATTTTACTAATTCTAGTAACATTTTATTACAATTTTGATAGTTAGAATACATAGCTTGAGTGATTACAAGGCCTTGACAATGAAATACAGAATAGAACAGTCAAAAGAACATTGGTGTAGGAATCAGAAGAGCTAGTCCACTGCCTAGTACCTGTGCAAGTTTGGACAAATGGTTGTTATTGTTCAGTCGTTTTTCATACACGTCCTTCTCTTCATGATCCCATTTGGGGTATTCTTGGCAAAGATATGGGAGCGGTTTCTCATTTCCTTTTCCAGCTCATTTTACAGATTAGGAAACTGAGGCACACAGGGTTAAGTGACTTGCCTGGGGTCACACAGCTACTAAGCGTCTAAGATTGTGTTTGAACTCAGGTCTTCCTGACTCCAGGCCTGGCTCTCTATTTACTATGCTACCTAGCTGCCCACTGGACAGTTTACTCTTCCAATTTCTGGGCTGCGTATGGTTTTCTAATCTGAAAAGTAGAGGGTTTGTTGGATTAGATGATCCCTGAGGACCTTTCTTAGCTCCAAATTCATTGGCTCATGATTCTTTGTAAATGTCACCGGAAATCTGAAATTGTTTGGTAGAAAACTACTAAAACTGAAATTAAAGAAGTTTTGGCATAGCAGTTTCATAAACTGTACCCAACACGTTTCTAAACTTAATCCAATAAGGTGTTTAAACCAGCATTTAAATAACCCTGTTATTATTACGAACAATCAGATTCAAAAACATTTGTTCAGGAAATGTTAACTAACAGCTTCTGTTCTTAACAGTAATTCACAGTACCTACCATAAAGTGGATTTAATTTATTTTTATTTAATTTATTCATTAGATTTCCAAATGTGCCCAACATATAAAAACCTCAGGGTATGTGTACAATATAACTTATTAGTAATGGTAATAGTATCAATATATAATTAAATACAGTAATAAAACACCTTCAATTAAAAGATTTCATGATTCCTATCAGGTAAATTATCCTAATCACTTAGGTAAAATCCTGCCTGAACAAAAAGGGCCTAGAAACCAACCATGCCATTTCCAAAAAGTATATGGGTTCTCTCGTTCAAAGAGCTTCTTTCAAAGTTCTGTAACAGAACTAGCACTGGCTTTTGTGATAAAACATGTCTTATGATCCCATTGTTATCTTACAGAGAAAGCATACAATTATACATTATATAATTTTCAAATGTATGCATTTTCATGGTCATATAATAACTCTAAATGTGTCTCTTTTCATCCACATTAGTTGAAAAGCTGTAGATAAATAAGAAATATCAAGGCTTCTCCCATTAGCTGTTGTAGGATAGTCTGTTATACAAAATATCTTAATTGCACGCATATTTAGATGTATTTTGAAGAAACCCTATACTAACAAGATCTCTGTGGCCATGGAATAGAATATAGGAATAAAGTAATCATTTGCTCAATATGGCACTAGGGGCACAAAGAGAAGAATGAAACAGTCAGTCCCTGCTCTTAAGCAGCTTACATTCCACTTGGCAGAAACAATCTGTACACAGAGAAATAATATAAAATATCATTTAAATTATTTTCATGTGGTCCTTGTTTGTAAAAATGAAAACACTGGTTTAAAATATGTTAATTTTTCTTTTAGTGAGTTAAAAAACAAGAACAATATATGTCCAAACAAAGTGCAAAAACCAGAGCTTTAAGTCTATCTACAATATATGTATGGCCCACAAAGGAATCATAAAAGATATTCACCAATATCCCTCTACCATGATCAAAATGCACATTGATCTTCAGCCATGGCTACAATTAACACAAAATCTTAGCAATTTACGCACATGAATACATACATATATGTCCTGCAGATATTTTGGTTTTGTTCATATATATAAAACATATAATATATGTATAATATGTGTGTGACATATATATGTATGTATAGATTTCTAATCTGTAGACTAAGTGGGTTTGTTGAATATATATGTTACCAATAAAAATATCTGTAAGATATGTAGGTGCATGTATAAACACATGTATTTGTAAATCTGTGTATGTACAAGTATGCATATGTATCTAAATTGATCATGTGCTACCAATTAGCAACAATGGCATTAGAATAAGGGTTTTTCACATGCAATTCACAGACACCCCCCTTCCCAAGGGGTCCATGGATAGAATTTAGGAAATCTGTGAACTTGGGTGGGGAAAAGAATGACATCTTTATTTATTATTATATATATTATATATATTACTTATTATATTTATAACTGCTAACCAAAATTTATTATTTCCTTCAATTACTTAGAAACATTATTCTGAAAAGAGGTCCATAAGTTTCATCTTCTACCAAAAGGGGTCTGTGACACACAAAAAAGGTTAAGAACTCCTGCAATTGACCTATGTCTATTTTGATCTTAGTAGAATGATTTCGGTGAAATTCTTACAAGATTTCTTTCTTGGCCAAAAATATATTGCAGATTTGTAGATCTGATTTTGCCCTTTATTTGGATATATGTATGTATGTGTTCATGTATATATAATATGTATATGTGATATATACGTATAGTCAAATATATACACGCATATATATACACATATAAGCAATTAAAAAACAAAGTATATGCAAGATTATATAATTTGCAATTTAGAAAATAACACCAAATGTAATAATCTCTCCTTCTTATATTGAGAGGTCACATATGGAAAAGATGAAAAGAAATAACCAATCTAGTTCCACATAATATTCCGTTTCACTCCACTAAGTATCTTTCCAATGTTTAATTCCTAGTCTTATTAGCCTTGTATTTTGCACATTCTCCAAATCTTTCTGTTAAGTTTCACACTCAATTTGTAGTTATTTGATTTTCTATTTAATAATTATATGCATATATGCCATGTCCCTACTAGACTATAGGTTTCATCAGGGAAGAACACCATATTAAATCCAAAGCTTGTATCACACTTAGCACCTAATATATAGTAGGCAATTAGTAAATGTTCAATGAATTGAATTGAATTAAAATAATTTAATGGCAGACTATAAAATAATGTCATTTTGTGAATTTCTATAGTATTTTAATCAATGTTTGACACCCCAACACATACTCTAACATTTTTAATTCATAAAAATAGCTGTCATTTTTGCATATAGTATAAAGACAGCTCTAATTTGTTAAAAAATAGATGTCATGCTCAACAACAGTTTTTCATGATAAAAATTTCATAAAGTAGAGAAACTAAACTTGTATTCTAATGATCTAAAATAACAGTAAATACAAAGGGAAATTATGCTAAACTCAAACATTTATAATACATAGTTTAAGGTAAAGAACTATTGGTGAAAACACTGCTTTTTTTTGGTTGTTTGTTTTTTAGTAAAATAAAGAATAAGCCAGGTAGTAATGGAAAAATTGCCATAAGGCATGATGCTATCAACCACTACTGCAAATGAAAAAAAATAGAGAAAATGAAGTAGTGATAAAGAATGGAAAGTACAGGAACAAAGAAGAAAAGATAAAAGAGAGACTAGTATTTGGCATACAAGAGGTATTTTTATACCAACAGATCCACCAAGGGCTTGTGACAACTGTTTGATAATTTTTTCCATGTTCCTCTATTACAATTAATGGGATTTACTAAGCTCATGCTCTTTCCCCATCTTTCTATTCCTTCATTGTTACCTTTCATTGTCAATTAGTTAAAATGGTCATTACAAGACAGCCTAAAAGGGTCTAAAATATTACTTTACACTAATGAAATGTGTTTGGGGAAGTCTTTTTTCCTGTGATTAACTTTCTAATAGGGTCATGAAACTTGCTATCTAGCTCCAGAAAAAGTGAGGCACTCAGAAGGTAGATTAAATTGTATTCTTTCTTTTCTTTATTTCCTTTCCTTTTCTCTTCTCTTTTTTTCTTTTTGTCCTAATTTTGGTCATGGCTAATGTTTGTTTTGCCTGTTTGTAATGGTCTTCGTTTTTCTTGCTTTTTCAATTGGTAGAGATAGGGGACAGAGGGAATTTAGAATTGAAAATAAAATTGAATTGAATTAAAAAATAAAATAATAGGGTCAAGGAAAACTCAGCTGAAACTCCCAGCTGACTCTGTTACAAAAATTTATTTTTCCTCTCTACAGATAGGTTTCTATCTGGAATAATGTAAATTCACATATTGCATTTCTATAGGGGCATGATCTTAGTAATAGCACTGGGACTGATATTTTAAAAAATAAACTGTCTTCACATTGTGATTGCGGCAAAGTAATTCAGTCTTTTTGAATCTCAATTTCCTCATTTATAAAATAGGGATCACAAGATTTAGAGCTGGAAGGATCTAGACTTGGAAGAGACCTTAGAGATAAACTAATCCAATATGCTCATTCTACTGATGAGAAAACTGAGACTAGGAGAAGTTAAATGATTTGCATAGGACCACAGTTAGTAAATAATAATTAGACTGACAATCAAATTCAGTTCTTTTGAATCCAAATCCAATAGTCTTTCCATTTTCCTATGTTGCTTCTCATGCTTGCACAACCTACCTCACCCTGTTGACATTAGGACTGAATTCTGTATATAAAAGTAATTTATTTACTTGAATGTAAGCTATTATCAATAATTATTCCTAACAGTTGATAGTGTTAATACAGCTCCTAAGAAGTTCTAATGAGTTAATGTATCCTGTCTCTGTGATTTCTGTGTGTGATTATAAGCAAGACTAAAGTTGTACTTTAGCACATCTATATTCTTATCTATGTGTTGGCATATCTATATCCTTTACTGGAAGAAAGAAAGAACTCTGTGTGTGTGTGTGTGTGTGTGTGTGTGTGTGTGCTTCCTTAGATTGTTCTAGTTGGAAACCTCCCTCTAGATGGGAAATTGGCCAAGGAGAGTCCCAGGATTTCCCTGACCCTGAGCCAAGGGTGTGGTAGGTGTGGTCACCATTCTAGAATAAGTGCCTGAGTGGGGTTGAAGAAAAGGCAAGATGGTATAGCTGCACAGGAGGCCTTTCAAATATATAAAGGCATTTATATATGATTAAAGGAAATCATCTTCAAATAAAGCTTATTAAGCTCAGCCTGAGAACAAAGTTAGCCAAGGAAAAGACTTTTATGGACTTGGGCCTACCATCCAATAACAATCACTTTGGCATGCCCCACAATAGCTTAATCATATTTTCAAGGTTCATAGTCAGAAGAGACCATAGAGAGATTTTCTAGTCTAACTCCTTCACTTTACCAATGAAGGCACTGAAGCCTAGAGAAATTAATCAATGGCTTTCTCAAGATCACACAGGTGAAAAAACCTGGAAGATGAACTCAGGTCCTCTGCCTCCAAATGCAATGCTCTTTTCTCATTGTACAGTGCTGTTGAATGATGCCTTTAAGGAATCATTCCATTTATGAAGGCTCAGTTTTTCATCAAAAACCTAATAGCAAAGAAACCCAGAATTCTATGTGAAAGTGAGGGACAATTCAAGTGATTCTAGCATGTTGGCTTTCATAGTTGGTATTCTCCAAACTCCCACTTAAGTCTGATGGCAAAATCGGGCTCTGGAATAGCCAATGAATAATTTAATCATATACAAAAACATTCTTGTTAATGGGAATCTTTTTACAGCTTAGAATTTAAAGCATATTTACCACCCCACAATTATTAAATGTTTGCTTTAATCATTAGCACAGAAGGTAAAGACAAATGATAATTACACTATCATTAACATAGTCTTAAACTAGTTTAATCAAGATCATCTATTTTGAAATTCAGAAAGTCTCTAGTGTAAGGGGGAAGGGTGGAGTAGGGGGAGTAGAATAGGCTTTATCCAGCCAACTCACTACTCCCATCAGCTTTCAGAACATATGGACCCTGCAGCTAGAAAGGCCCCAAACAAAAGAATAACCATAAGTTCACATGGGCTAATTAAAGTTTTTAGATTTTAAGTATTCATTTAAAAATGCCACCACTTCCCTCAACCAGGCTCCCTCTCAAACACAGTAGAGAAAGGGAGAAGCGAATGTGTATACACATTCTCTAGATATTCCATTCTGCCAAATAATGTTCCTTTTTTGTACTATTTCAGTGAGTCGTGAGATGGCAAAGATCATACTCCTCAAAAGGAAAAGAAGTTATTCCCTCTACCCCCAACCCACCCCATGTTTTTATTTTAAGAATCTGAGAGGCACACTCCTAGCTGCTGAGCATCCTCTGACAAGTACATATGTTCCTAAGGAGCTGGGGATCCTAGCAGGGGCAACGTTGTCAAAGCCTAATCTCTGGGGTGAAGCAAAATGAGACTGGAGGTCTCTCACAAGTTTTCAATTAATGCCTGCTTTTAACTGGAGGGACAAAAAAGTAATTTTTCTACACATGTATCTCTGTCAGTCCTACTTGAAGCATTTGGAAAAGGATCAGCATATATGTCTCCTGCATGTTTGAATCTGATAAACACATACCAATTCTTCAAGAGACAGTGAAAGTGCCCAGGTCAGTAGCTCCTTTAAACCTTAAACAATTTCAAATCTTAACCAGATGTACAACTATCTATATTTGCATTATTTGAATTAACCTAAAAATCCATTAGGTGAAGACTGGAGAACATATTTCCCCTATTTATTACACACCCCCACCCCCACACCCCCCCCACACACACCTTATTCCTTTTATTCCCTGGATACTGCCTGCAGCACACACTTCTTGATTTTTTAAATGAAAGTGTTTCCCTTGGTTGCTGGTGGGTTTTTTGTTTGTTTTGAATCTTATTGGTTAATCTTCTAGGAGAAAGCAATAGGACAAAAGGCATTGAGAAAAAATTAAAAGAAAAGTGAGTATTACATCATGAATGGACTTAGATGCAGCATATGGATGTATCAATATTCATTCAGCACCTCCTTTGCCATAGACTGTCTCATCCTTTACATACAAATACCCTGCCCTCCACTCCCTAGATGAGAGAGCCTTTTCCTTCAGCCTCAGAATCTTTCTCTTTTTAACCTGCAACCATCTAGATCATCCTCCCAGTCCCTCTACATGTGCATTCTCTCCCACAACCACCCTCCTTCCTCTTCACCCACATTCTCTTCCCTAATTGGTTTGCACAAAGCACACCCCCTAGTTGACCCTGAATATCTGGCTCTACCCTTTATATGTAGTTGCCCCCTCCACCAGATTGACATCTAGATTCTTTGCCCTATGGAAGTCCAGATTCCTGGGACCACAAGGCCAGTTGTTGTCATCTTTGTGATTGTTCAGTCATGTCTGACTCTTTGTGACCCCATTTGGGGTTTTCTTGGCAAAGATACTGGAGTGGTTAGCCATTTCTTTCTCCAGCTCGTTTTACAGATGAGGAAACTAAGGTAAATAGGGTTCAGCGACTTGCACAGGGTCACACAGCTAGTAAGTGTGAGGCCAGATTTGAACTCAAGTCCTGACTCCAGGCCCAGAGCTCTATCAACTGTGCCACTTAGATGCCCTGACCACAAGGCCATACTGCCTTAATTCTCTCCTCTGAGTCTGACTTCTTCATGCTGCTCCCACCCCAGGTCTCTTCCCAGACTGAGTTATTTGTTCTGATCCTCCCATCACCAAGGAGCTTCACTTGGCTCTCATCTCATTGGTGACTTTCAGATGACAGACCCACTCTAAAGCCATTGAACATTAGATCTTGGTCCTCCAACAAGTTTCTGGCTCAAACCACTTCTATTTCTCATACAACTGAATCGTGCTTTATGACTCCTAACTCCAGAGGAGTGATTCACTAAAATCCAGATTCACTCTCAGAAAAACAACTTAAAATATAATATATAATAATAGAGTATTCCCTTCCCCCAAAACCCAAAACAGATGGGGTTTCTCACCATAGATAGTCTCACAGATTATGATGTGAATGAATTGGCATCAAGCAACAAAGTCAAGGTCCCCTAAGGAAACAGTTTTGTCCCATCGGCCCCTCAGCTGATCCCTAATATGTATGTTATCTTCCATTATTAGAATGTGAGCTCCTTGAGGGTTTACTTTTTCATTCTTTAGCGCTTAGAAAAGTGTTTTATACATAGCTAAACACATAATAAATACTTTCACATTCATTCGTTCACTAGTGGTAAGAGACCTGACTTTGCCTCAGATATTTTGCTTTTGGAAGTGCTTCCTGTCAGCGCCCCCTGTGAGTCACATGTAATATGAGTATAATAGTATGTAATAAGGTGACTCAATTAACAATGAGATCCTAGAACACAGTCCACTTGAAGAGAAGCGATATCCTCTATAATTCAGCTATACTGGGAAAGACAAGCTTCAGTAGAAAGACCGGGAGCAGGACAGACGGGAGAAACACAGCAAGGACACATGTCTGCATGTGGGAGACAGTTTGTTGACTGGTAGTTCCCAAACCCAGTGAAATCATAGGTCTAGGAGAATGAGAAAAACAAACTATCAGACTAAAAACAGTGTAATCCTAAGTAATGGGATATAGCAGTAGGAAAATCACAGTAGTCAGGCCAACAAGGAGTAAGATAGTTAGAAATGAGGAGGATTTTAGATCCATGATGTTACATCGCCTACGAAGTGCCGTGGCTGGGCCACAAACAAAGGCAGGTTACATTAGTGGTACAGTAGCTGCAAACCAAAAGATCATCTTCACAAGTGCACCATCAATCTCCCAACACACACAAAGAGATAATGACATCATCAGCTCTGTCTATCAAGACAAAACACTCAGCAGGAGAACTGTAAAGCTACCTAATTTAAGGGACAAAGAAACGCTTCTAAGAGTTGATTTGGCAAACTCTCAATTTCCATGTAGCAGGGAAAACAAAGTCTAAGTATAATGCAAAAGAAAAATGCATTTTAGGCATTGGTGCCAAACTTTGCTCCTATGTGGTCCTAAAATATAATTGTAAAGAATAGTTTTAAATGCTTCTTCTTTCCTGTAGAAATCCTTCTGCTAAAGGTACTAGAAAGTAAACTATATGCCTCAAGAAAAAGGAGCTTGAAAATGCAAAAAATCTATAATTTCCTTGGTAAAATAAGTTGCTCATGTATACTCTTGAGCAGACTTGAGTTTCCTAACTGAGAAGGGATTACAAGAGAAATTTCAATACTACTGGTAAAAATAATTCTTAAATTAAATCCTTTATGTTTATACTCATAGAAAATGATACATTTTAAACTTATTCTTCTACTGCAAATGTTACTATGGAAAAATTATTATTAGTTTTAGATTAACCTTTAGATTACCATCTTGCAACTTTTCTTAGCAAGCAAAACTGGGAGAAACAGAAATCTCACTAAGAAAGGTTTTCATAATAAATAAAAGTTCAGGCATACTTCTACTTGCTAATATGACACTTAAAAACAGTCTGTTCAAAATGAAAACAGACACTGTTGTCCTACCTCCTGCAACTGGGACCTTTCCACATTGAGGCTGTAAGATCTTTAGCTGCCAAAGCTCCACCTAGGCCTCCCTCTCTAAAACTGCTAGCACTGAAGCCTCCCCCTACCCTCTCCCTGATAATCTGGAGTACCCCATCACCAGAGCCTCTGTCCAAGTCTTGCCTTTGTCCAATTCTCTCTCCAACTCCATTTTCATCATTATTTTATTCCCACGGCCCTTCTACCATGTGATTCAGAGTTCAGAGAACCTCATTGTCAAGATTTCCACTGCTTGAGTCCCTGCCTTATCTCTTTGTTCAGGAGTTCAGCAGTGTCTGATTCTTCATGACCCCATGAACCATACTGTCTATGGGGTTTTCTTGACAAAGGTGCTGGAGTGGTTTATCATTTCCTCCTCAGTGCATTAAGGCCTTGAGTCACATAGCTGACAACTGTCAGAGGTTGGATTTGAACTCAGGTCTTCCTGACTCCAGGCCCAGTGCTCTAACCACTGAGCAACCTAGTTGCCTCCATCTCTAGGACAATCTTATTTCTGATAATTAATACCGAGATTTTTCTCTAATGTTCTGTTCCTGAGGGATCCAAGTCCAGAACAGAAACTCAAATTTTCATAGATGATTTGGTGATTCTTTCTCCGGATGATAAAAACAGACATTTATTAAGTACTTGCTGCACCATGGTGAGCACTGAAAAAGATATAAAGTTCTAAAAAGACCTGGCTCTGGAGTCAGAGGAAATGGATTCAGATTCCACCTCCACTACCTGTGTGACCTGAAGCAAGTTGCTTAACTTCCCTGTGTCTCAGTTTCCTCACCTATAAAATGAGTCAATTAAACTAGATAACTTTTGAGGTACTTTCTAGTTCTAAGTACTACGAATACTATGACATGGGTTGTGCCCTCATGGCATTTATGGTCTAGCACAGTGGTATCAAACTCAAATAGATATGGGGACCACAAAACCATACATATGGATGTTTGCAGGTGCAAATTGACTTAGAAAGTCACATATTAACATCATCTGTGTTCTATTTTATTTTGTTAACTACTCTCAATTACATTTGAAAGTGGTTCAGGCCACATTGGAGTGTTGTGGGAATGATGTAGCTTGTGGACTTCATGTTTGACACCTCTGGTTTTTTGGTCATGTCCAATTCTTCATGATCCTATTTGGTGTTTTCTTGGCAAAGATGCTGGAGTGGTTTGCCATTTCCTTCTTTAGCGCATTTTACAGATGAGAAAACTGAGGTAAACAGAGTTAAGTGACTTGCCCAGGGTCACAGAGCTAGTAAGCATCTAAGGCCAGATTTGAACTCAGGAAAATGAGTTTTCCTAACTCCAGGACCAGTGCTCGAGCAGGACACAAATACTAACGACTCTTATGCATAGGAGGAAGAGTCATCATCCTTAAGAAATCTAGATACCCACTAATAAGCCAAGTCCCTGTAAGGCCTGGAGGGCAATCTAGGGGTGGTGGAGACCAAGAAGTTCTATACTGTCCAGGATAAAATGCTTCATTCAGCCAGAAAGTTGGTCAAAGAAGCAGCTACTTTAGATCTATTCTATGAATAGCCTTCCTCACCTGTCTGAAACATGCTGACTCTGGTTTATTTGTTTATTAATATTGCCTAACCTTCTTCCACTAGGACCCATTTTAACCTGGTTGTCTACAACTGTTATGATCTTTGCCTTCCTGATAATGAGTTGCGTCTTCCAACTATCGGCTGTTTCCCCATAACAATGCCAATTCTTGCCCAGCCAACTGGATTCAGCCTACTTCTGTACTACTATCCTGGCCCAAACTGAAGCACTAAGTTTTACTTGAGTCCCCTTTGAACAATGTAAGTCTATTCAAATCTTGCTGCCTGACTGAAATGAAGTATCCTGAACTTGGGACTGTGGGTACAGAAAGGGTTCAGTACAATTTTTAAAGGATATTCAACCTGTAAAGAAATTAAATTAATGTGCTAAAAGTTTGGGTTGCCTGGAAATCTAACCATTATGCATAAGAGGACTTCAGTGAGAAAACACTTTAAATCCCTAACAACTGGTTTGCAAGATAAATAAATTCTCTAAAATGCAGCTAATTACCTGGCACACATTACACATTAAGTGCTTGAGAAATGGTTGTTGAGTGAATGATGAAGTGTTGCTGTTCAGTCACATCCGACTCTTTATGACCCCATTTGGGGTTTCCTTGACAAAGATACTGGAGTTCTTTGCCATTTCCTTTTCCACAGCTCATTTTACAGATAAGGAAACTGAGGCAAATAGGGTGACGCAGGTAGTAAATGTATGAGGTTGGGTTTGAACTTTCTTGACTCCAGGCCAGGCATTATATCTACTGCACCATCTAGCTGCCTGGAGTGTTGAGTTCTAAAAGTGTAAATATTTGTGGTGTTTTATTTCTTTGTCTGGTTTTGGAGGGTTTTTTTTTTTAGAGGGTTTGAGAAGGAAAGATAAGAATGAGAATTCAATGACATTCATGTATTAACATCTAGATTATAAACCAAACTCTTTAACACAATCTATCTTATTAGTCTTGTTTTACTTAAAATTTCCAGTGTGCAATATACTTTAAGTGCCCATTCTGACAGTGTATCTGATAAATATTCTGAGCTGTAGCACAGAGAATGCAATTTAAAAAAAAACAAACTAATTCCTCAGTTTTTTGCTTCATGATTGTCTGGAGGAATTCTTTCCCACTGCTACTATGATGGCAGTTGCTGGTCCCAGAGCCACAGTATTCACAATTTCATTTTGTGCCTTGCTTCTAAGCAGTTCTTTTTCACAGTCTCTTAAGTTTATTAAATACACACATAGTGATCAAGATAGAAAAGCAAAAGAAAAAAGAAAATAAACAATCACAGAGAACAGTATTTTAGACTGTTGAAGAAAGCATGTGTTACTGATACTCCCATATTCTTCCTACCTATTCTACATGTTGGTCTAAAAAAGAAATGTCACTAATAAAAACTAATACCTGATAAACCCTATATGAGCATGGATGGGGGAGTTTCTTGACATATGCTTAAAAGTCTTTGACCTGCCTATCATAACAGCTAGCATTTAAGCAGTACTTTAAGGTTTGCAAAGTTATATGTGTACATATAAAATCTCATTTGATCCTCACAAATACCCCATGAGGTACTATTATTAACCTCATTTTATAGATGAGGAAACCAAGGCACAGAGAGATTAAGTGATTAGCCCATGGTCACACAGCTTCTAAGTGTCTGAGGCAGAATTTGAATTCAAGATGTGCAACATTCTTTCCATTGAACCATGTAAATAATGTCAAGAACAGACAAAGGTGTTTGTCTCATTCTAAATCTTTTGAAGATAAAAGGAAAGGTGGCAAATAGCGTCTCCATTCAAACCAGTGAAGAACTTCTTTTTTCAACTTTTACAAAGAGCAGCATTTAAACTTCACAGCATCTCCAGTTATAAATTAAACAGTTATCATTTTAAGGGTATATATGTCAGAGTTTTGTTTTTTTTTTCTTTCTTGTCTCACAAACTTCTAATGGTGCCTACCATTTGCCAGAGAAGTCTGTTCTAACCATTGAGCATACCCGGAATTTCTAGAAGACTACTCAGAAAAATCAATCAGGTAATAAACATTTATTAAATACCTACTATGTGCCAGGCACTATGCTAAGCACTAGGGACACAAAAAAAAAAGGCTAACGATAATCTCTGCCTTCAAGGAGTTTACAATCTAATGGAGGAAACAATATGCAAACACATACATACAAAGTAAGCTATATACAGGATAAACAGGAAACCATTAAGAGAGGGAAGGTGCCAGAATTAAAAGGGGTTGGGAAAGGTATCCTATAGAAGATGGAATTTTAATTGGGACTTCAAGGAAGCTATGGATGCCAGTAAGCAGGGACAGCATTCCAAGGAGGGACAGCCAGAGAAAATGCCCAGAGCCAAGAAATGGAGTGTCTCATTCGAGGAACAACAAGGAGGCCAGTGTCACTGTATCATAGAATACATGGCAGGGAGAAGGTGTAAGAAATATGGAAAGGCAGGAGAGGGCTAGGTTATCATAACTTTGGCATAGGGTTTGAATAGCAAACAATTGAAAAGAGAAGACAACATCCATAAAAATAATTGGATCTAGATAGATGGTTATAAATTTCACATTTTTAAAGAGTTTCAGGAGCCCATAATATGGGAGGCAAGTGTATGTAGTTTCATGTATAAAATGTTTATTTCAATAGAAACTTCATTTGGGTGAGCCAAAGGGCTAGTGCCCATCATTTTCCTGCTAAATATTATTTATTCTGAATTTGTATTATTTTCATTTTTTAACCAGACCTTGGATTTCATTGATATTGAAAACTCCCTCTCCCAACACAGGTCAGCACCTTCTCTAAAACTTAGATTCTGGGTAAGTTGCTTGGGAAACTGATAGTAACTTGCTCAGTCACATAGTCAGTCTGTATGAGGCAGGATTAAATCTGGCGCTTCCTGAGGGCAGTTCTCTCTCTACTATGTAATAATGTGTCTCAAAACTTGGCTTTCACCTTACAATGAACCTTAGCTGGGAAAAGTTAAAATGATTTTGTTTGGAAAGCCCTTTTTAAAAGACCTCAATTTGAAATAGCTGAAAAAATTTCAGAGGGATGAAGAGGAAACATATTTGCACTACTGGTAGATAAAACTATTTTTCATTTTGTAACACCTGCTGCAGCTCTTATAAAATTAATGTGCTGCATGTTTAAACCTTTTGAGTTTGGGAAGCTTTTCACTTAACTGAATTATTTCCTTACAAGCTAGGGATCATTCTAAAAATCTTTCCAAATGGCATCAAGCACCCACAAAAATGAAAATACCTGTCACAAATAAATGATTGGCTATGTCCCCAAGAAGGCAGAATTAAAGGTTCCTGTAATTTCCATTTCTGACTTCTCTAAACTGACAGAATATTCATAGTGATTTTTATCACACTAACTCAATCAAGTTTCAGGATGAAATACAGCTGTCACAGCAATGAAGGATTATTAGACAAAGCTGAGGTCGTCTGAGTATTGTCTAAGTTATATTAACAGTGACACTTAAAGAATAATACAGTGTCCTTTTGGCCTCATTTTGTCTTGTTTGAGAAGCTTATACTTCAGATGGGTGATACAACTTAGTAGCATGCAAACTATCCCTCCCAGAAAGTGTCCACAAAGCTATCTGAAATGCTCAGCATTAAAATTCGCCACTAAAATGCACCAAATTTCATAAGTACTCCATTTTATATTCAAGTAAACCAAAATATGGAAAGTTCAGTGGTAGAACCAAGAACAAGTAAAAGTTTTCTTACACACAAATCCAATGCCATGGACAACAGATGGCCAAGTAAAATGACTGTCACTATGAGAAAGTAAGCCAGAGAACCATTTTTCTTGTATCCAAGGAAAAGCTAACCTGCCCCTTAAACTGCTGTAATTTATTCTCGTTTCCATGACCTGCAGTATTAACACTCTAAGACATACCTAAGTAGAGTCTCCCAGCATCACTAAATCTTTTGTCTTGGCAGGCAATAATAAAGTCCTCAAAGATAGTGCCATCTTTTCCCTCTTTGTTCCTTTAATCTGAAACTGTACCAAATTTCTCTTAGTTACGAGTCCTGAGTCCCATAAGCCATCTGTTCAAAAACAGTTCTGACAAGGAAGAGCAATTAAGGTAAAGGGTGATCATAGCACCAGGCACTGTGCTAAGTCCTGCTGAAGATAAACACCTCCTTTTTGGATAATGTCACAGAGACTCTTCTACAACCAGTGGGGAAGTCAAAAAATGAGTGTGGAGTTCCAAGTATAGCTTAGAAGTGGGGATGAAACAAGTTCTAAGACTGTATGGAAGTCATCTGATTGAGCTTACCTGGTTGCTGATAGTAAAGATTTAGCAATCATTGGTTCCAACCACAGCAATTTGTTTCATCATTCAGGTGAATCTGATTATTGACTTTCTTCTTTAAAAATCCAAAGTCTCCACCTGATCAGAAAAATAAATCAAAGAAAGCCATTTTAACTGGTGCAGAAAGTTCTACAGTAAGTAACTGTGTGAATAAAGCAAAAGCATTACTCTGTCTGCACAGTCTATAAGTGGAAAGTACAATGAACTTGAAGTCTAATACCTTGGGTTGTGATCCCAGATTATTAGCTGAGTGAACTTGGACAAGTCATTTAACAACTTAGAACAATCAGTTTCCTTTTCTGTGAAATCAAGGCAATAATGCCTGCTCTACCTACTTCACCGTGTCATGGTAAGAAGCAAATAGGATTATGCATGTGAAAATAATTCTATATGTCTGGGTTCTCCCTCCACCAATTAAAATCATAATCCCTACATGCATTAGCATATGGTCTTTGAGAAGTGTGATGGCTGAAAAATTAATTGCCTGATGAGCCTTTCTGGATTTAGCAAGACTGGTTCTCAGATAACATACATAGAATCCATCAGCAACTTTTCCAGTTGGGTCTGATAGTATTAGAGAGCACAGGGTCATCTCCAGGCCACCATGAAGCAAAGTAAGACTTCATTGCAAGGTAGATAGGTAGATAATAGGTAGATTACTTTAAACCTCATGTCAATATTCATACCAGCTTATATGTATGTATACTTTGAGTAACAAGCATTTCGTATATATTATCTCATTTAAACTCTTAACAACCCTATAAAATAAGTGTTACAAATATCACAATCCACATTTCACAAATGAGCAAACAGATTTAGAGAGGTTAAATGATTTGCCCAGGGTCACACAGCTAGCCAGCGTTTGGGACAGGATTTTGAACTCAGGTCTTCCTAACTCCAAACCTACCATTCTATCCACTGCACCAATGAAGGTTTTCTAATGTAAAGTCCAGTGCCCTCTGCTCCAGTATACCCCTTATAAAATAAAAATACCTTTCATTTGACTAGCACTAGAAAGACCAGAACTTAAGAATACCTAGATTAACCAAGCAACATCAGTTGACACAGGGCAATTTTTTCATCCATAAGAGAATGAAAATTTTTTCAAAGTAAAATTATAACAAATGTTTGTGTCAATTGACATACCTAGGACTTCTAGCACTAGAACTTTATAGTTTATAAAGAGCTTTCATGTATGCTATATCATTGTTCCTCACCACTACCCCCCAAAAAAAACCCTAAGAGGTAGGTAGGGCCAGACTTATTACCCTCTATTTTACAAATGAAGAAACCGAACCTCAGAGAGATTAAGCAACTGGTCAGTATAACCTAGCTAAAAATATTTCTCAGTGGTGGAACTGGGATTAGAATCCAAATCCATTTCTTTCTCCCATTAAGTTACTCTTCCTCTCTATAGCAAAGTATGCCTAAGACTATTGATATAAACTTCCTACTTAGTCTAAACTTATAAGACCGAGACACTTACTGTGTGCACTAACTCAACTCAGAAACTTACCATTAAACAGTACCAAAGCTGTTTAGTTATAGTTTCATTGACATTCCAACTCTCTTTATTTCCTTTGTCTGCAAGGAAGTTCTTTGAAAACCAAACATTTAACTACCTCCCCTGATCCAAGGTATATTTGAGAGAAGATAGGCTTTATGTCAATCTAAGATAGATGATTCCCAGCATAAACTTAGATGTAAACAAATTTAACAAAGGGGCATGATGGAAAAACTGGGCAGCCCCCCTAGCACCTTATAATGTAGAGTTATCATACTCATTCTAATGACCCTGTACTTATAAACACATTCACATGTAAATTAAAGTACAAAATCACATTTTAAAGCAAAATAGAATTCTTTTTTTTTGCACTCTCCAATGTTTGAGGTTAGCTACACTTATTGCTCTCCTCCCGTGAGAATAACTGAAAGTTAACTGAATCGTCAAAATTTGAAGGTTGAAATCAACTGATAACATAATTTTAAAATGTTTGCTATTCAACATTGAAAGAAATAAGCAATAATGATATATAACTAAGCAGAAATGTCAATAGTGGTCTAATTGGTCTTCCTGTTTCAAGTCTCTCAATACTTCAGTCTATCCTATATACATTGTTACCAAAGGAATTTTCCTTAAGCTCAGATCTTACCACATGACTCCAATAATTTAATCAACTTCAGTGGCTTCTTATTATCTCCAGGATAAAATATAAACTTTTCTGTTTGCCTTTTAAAGCCCCTGCACAACCTGGCCCCAACCTATCTTTCCTGTCTCACTGGACATTACTTCTCATTTCTGATCCAGCCAAAATGGCCTTCTCTCATTGTCTTTCCCTCTCTTTCTCTTAAACAAACCACAACGTTCCAACTCCCTGATCCTTCCAACTTTTAATTCCTTCTACATCAAATGGCCTTGTATTTAACTGCTTTGTATATATTTGCATTTATTCACTTTATATTTATGTTATATATTTATATATACACACACACACACACATATACATATATATAGACATATGCTCTCCTCCCCATTAGAATATAGGAAAGGGAAGAGGAGAGGAACAAGCATTTATTAGTCAGACATGATTGAACTACTAAACAACAACAACATGTGCAAAACAATTCACTAAAGTGCCTTACAAATAGTATCTCATTTTGTCCTCACAATAACCCTGGAAGGTAGGTGCTATTATGACTCCATTTTACAGAAAGGAAACTGAGGTTGACAGAAGTTAAGTTACTTGCCCAGGGTCACACATCTAGGCTCTGAGGCTAGATTTGAATTCAAGTCTTGCTGACTTGAGACCCTGTACTGTATCCATCGTATCACCCAACTGTTAACTTTAACCTCCTTGCAAAGTTTAAAGTACAATATAAATGTAATTATTATTGTCATCATTGTTGTATTGACTAAGGATTGATTATTTTCATATATCTACCCCCCTAATCTAACTACATTTCCCCTTAGTGATGCCTTTTAAATATACTGACAATAGAATAATCATTTTCCCAATTTTTAAGGCTAAGGTATCTATAATATGAATGGATTAGATTCCACCTATGACACTCTATGATTCTTAACTAGCCTTTCATTGTATATTATAGATAGACAGATTGATCAATAGATCAATAGGTAGATGATAGATTGATTGATATGGATCATAGATAATAGAAAAACACTCAACATTCATCCTATCTTTGTTGCATATTATGACATTTTATGAAATTACAGTATCCCAAACTCTCTTACTAAAGTGCGTTTCCTTAAAGTGACCCACTACAAATGTCTCATGCCTATGTACCATGGATATTTTCTTCAAGAAAGGTGCCAGACATCGGTATCAACAAATAATGTCACAAAAATAAAACTGACTATCTTGACATGCTACAATTGGTAACCAATGTGGGATTAATTTCTGAATGACTGGCAGTATTTAGTCAGGGCATCAACTTACTAAAGAAGAATCAAAACCAACATGAAACTAGAAGAATTAAAAAGAAGATATGGCTTACAATTAAAACCACCCCAACCAGAGCAATTTAAATAAGATACTGATGCTGACAAGTATGAAATGGAACAGACATTTAAACATACTGATAACATTTCCTACAGAAGATTAACCAACTTAAAGCAATAACTTACAATTAAGAGACCATAAGAGCTTAGAAACCTTAGCCAGCAAACATTTGATTTCCTTGCCAACCACAGATATATGGTAGCCTAGGCCAAACCTAAAAAAGCCTAGAATATAAATTTATTTGCAAATCTCATGGAGAAGGATTGTGAAAAGTTATGAGTAGTATTGCCTTTTAAAACATTGAAAAGTAGTGGAATTTGCTGAAAGCTTGGCATGAAACCCAATTAAACCAGTCCCTCCCAAGAACATTTAAATATAAAATTGAATAGAGGAAAACAAACGTACAAAAATGGAAAAGATCTGTCAAAATTACTGTGATAAATTATCATTTTCCACTAACGATAGTAGAACCACATTTATCAGAGGGTATGCAACTGGCTGGACAGCTCATAATATTATAGTTCAACTGATACATACATGTTAGAAACACACTACAGATGGACAATGAGCCAGGCCCAGAATTAAAGAGGAGGAAAACAGCAGGATTGTATTTAGGGAATTTCAGCATTTTCAATCTTTCCAAGCTTCTCCCTCTCAGAATCCATCTTTTCAACACTATTTGTCAAATGAGATAAAAATTTGTAAAGTGCTTAGCACAGTGTCTGGAACATAGTTGGTGCCTAATAAATGCTTGTTTTCTTCCTTCCTTCCTTCTTGTTTCCTTCCTTTGTTCTTTCCTTCCTTCCTTCCCTCCCTCCATTATTATTATGGTAAAGCTATATGGCTATAAGTCACAAATTATAACATCTTCAAATAATCAAAATTGTAGATCATGCAAAGGAGAATGGAGAGATATATGGCAGGCATAAATAGATTACAGCATATTATCAACAATGAGCTGAATACAAAAGTCAAGTAAAAGGTATCAAAGAGATGTGACTTCAAAAGAATGTGGGCCAGGCATATAGGGAGACTCTTGTGTTATACTGGCACCCACATATTGTTAAAAGATCCAAATAAAGGACTCCAGAATGTTGGGTGGGTTCCGTGTAGGATTTGTGGGAAGAACTGGACAAAAGTCAGGAAGGGTGAGAAGCCATGGATGAGTTGTGATCTGTACAATTGACTACCTTTATCAGTGAGAATACAGATTCATTCTTGCACCTGAGGCTACCTGCTTCTAAAAAAAGTATTGCTTCTCTGAATATTCTACGACTAAAGCTTTTTTTTTTCCTCTTTAGGTATTTATATTGTGTCCAGCATAAGGGACTATCATGGGTACCTAACATTCAACTTCAAAAGGAATAGGTACAGAAGGGATTAATCACACACATGAATGACTCAGTTAAGTTACCCCTAGCCCTTGATTAGTACAACAGGTCTTGGTCTTGCTGGTATGAATTCTCATTAAATAGGGAAGCCTCATAAGCTTGCTACAATATATTATATAGTACAATGTAAAATTGCCTTAGAATCCATTTTAGAATAACACAGAGATTTAATAATAGTACGTGAACTGAGATTGTAGCAGCCCTGTAATTGCCTTAAAACACCAAACAGAACATTACTTAAGAGAATTTCATGGCCTGATTAAGGTTCCTGCCACTCAGCCTAAAATACCTTTCTCTTCCTTTTTCTTTACCTGCATCACTACAAAAGAATTAGAAAAGAGCAAATCCACCTCTGGTATGAACAAGACTGAATATATCTGACCTTTAAGTAGTTGTCATGTCCATGGAGTCAATAATATCAAAATATATGATTTGCTCATATTTGAATATGAATCTTCGAAAACTAGATCCACGATTATGCTAGTCAATCTCAACTGGCCCTCCCCGCTGCATGGCAATCCTACTAATCCTACCTAATTGATTCCCTATCCCACTCACTATAGAACCTGTTCAAACCCTTTTTATCTTTTCTCAAGCCTTCCATGACATTACATCCATTCCACCCCTCCAAGCTGAGAACTTCACCTTATACTTCACAAAAATAATCAACTATTCCCCAAGACTTCCCACTTCTCCCCTCTGCCTTATCTCACATCATTCTGACACCCTCCACAACAGCCATCTTTACTGCAATTTCTAATGATGAGTAGACACTTCTCCTTGCCGAGGTCAAACCCTCTACGTGTACCCTTGATCCCACCCCTTCCCATCTTCTCCAACAGATTTTTCTTATGATCATCACCACTCTCTAATATTAATTCTGTCCCTACTGGCACCTTCCCAAAAGCCTACAAACATGGTCAAGTCTTCTTCATCTTTAAAAACTCTCAGGAATCCTACCATGCAAACCAGTGATTTTCTTCTATCTTGTCATTGAAAAAAATATACAAGAGATTCCTCTATCAGTTTCTTTTAAACCAGGAGCTCTTAATCCGGGGTCCATGAACTTGTTTTTTAAAAATACTTCCATAACTGTATTTCAGTATAATTGGTTTTCCCCAAGGCTATATCATGGGCCTTCTTTTCTAACACCATTTTCTCTCACTTGGTCTTATTAATATTAATGGATTCAATTATTTCTACGCAGATAATTCCCAGATCTATATTTCCAGTCCTAGTCTCTTTCCTGAGTTAAACTCCTATATGACTAACTGCCTATTTGCTCAACATTTGTACAATTAAAACTCCACATACTCAAAAAGAAATTCATTTTCTTTGCCCCAAAGTCTAGGACTTTTGTCATTTCTTTTTCTATAACATCTCTCACATGCATCCCCCTCTCTCCACTCATACAGCCATTGCCCTAGTTCAGGCCCTCCTCACCTGTTCCCTGGACTATCATAATAACACTCTAGTTTGCCTCCAGGCCTCAAGTTTCTCCTCACTTTACCATTGCTGCAAAAGTGATTTTCCTAAATGCATGTCTGACCATGTCATTCCACTCACCCACCCAAAAAACCCAAAGGGCTTTCTATTACCTCTAGGATCAAATATAAATTCAGTTTGGAAATGTTATGTATTATATAATATTATTATATTGCTATATTACATTATGTATTATTTATTAGCATATTATATATAATGTTCTATATTGTTATATCTTATATAGAACATATTGTATATACACATACTTATACATGTATATACACATGTATGTATGTATGTATGTATGTATGTATGTGTTATGTGTATATATATTTGCCATCCACATTGGAAATTAGGCTCTTCACAAGTAAGGACTATTTTACTCTTTGAATTCCCAGTACCTAGCTCAGACCCTGGCACATAGTAAGAATTTACTACATGCTTATTGCATGAGGCACATCCTGTCTCTTCCCTTTGTTTCTAGTCTTTTAACACATTATTCTCCTCCATAAATTCCATAGTCCAGGCATAAGGGCCTACTTGCTGCTCCTCACACATTATGCTCAATCTCCCGTCTCTGGGCCTTTGCACTAACTGTCTCCCAGGCCTAAAATGTTTTCTCTCCTCACCTACATCTCTTAACATCCCTGGTTTTCTTTAAGCCTTGGCTCAAATATCACCTCTTCCAGAAGGCCTTTCTCAGTCCTTACAAATTTTAGTGCCTTCCTCTCTAAGTTTAACTTCCATCTTCTCTATGTTTATTCTGTATGTATCCATTTATGAATATGTGTTCTCCCCACCTCCATTAGAAAGCAAGTTCTTTGAGTTCAGAAACAGGTTTACACTTTTTCCTTTATATCCTCAGAATTTGCTACAACTTTTGGCAAACAAATAATGGTTGAATAAATGCTTCTTGATTGATTACTTATTTGATTATAGAAGTAATTTAGTAGTATGAATATAGTGGAAGTAGGGCCAGACTCAGGGTTATGAAGTTCTGGGTTCAAATCCCATGCTGGACACTAGCAGAATGATCCTGAGTAAGTGACTTAATTTCTATGTACCTTGGGTACTTCTCTGGGATTTATCCTCTCTAAGTTGGTGAGACACTGGAAGGTCCTTATATTTACAATCATTTCTGTAATATTGAACTTTGTCATACACCAACTGTTATATTTTCATCAACTACAGCTCCTATAAAGCCACATAAAGTGAGATATACTAGAGAGATAAAATGATCACATTTAATGACTTCTTTAAGTGTCAATTTGATAATCGGGGTTCAAATCCCAGCTTACCACTTACCTGTAGTACTCTGTCTTAGGAAAATTTACCTAACTACTCTGAGATCATTTCCTCATCTGTAAAATGGGAGTGATAATAATTTTACAACATATCTCACAGAGTTAATATGAGCAAAGGCATCTAGGTGGTTCAATGAATAGAGAGCACTGGACCTGGAGTCAGGAAGACGTGAGTTTAAATCCAGCCTCAGATACTTCCTAGTTGTATGATCTTGGGCAAGTCACTTAATTTTTGTTTATGAGGATAATAATTGACTTACCTCTCAGGGTGAAGATAAAATAAAATAATATTTGTACAGCATTTTGCAAACTTTAAATGACTATGTAAATGCTAGCTACCATTACTAAACATTAAAGAAGTATAATAATGTAAGTTATTGTTATTAACTCATGTAAACTTTAAAGAACATCAGAAATACGAATCGCTTCTATTATCCTATATATTCCCAGGATGCTACATTTTGCAGAGTTCTAATCTAGTAGATCCCTGAAACATTCTAGGAGGGGAGTAGAAAGCTAAATTGAATCTTTCATTATTTTTAGAAATAGCATCTACACAATAATAATTGACATCTATGTTGAAATATAAAAGTTTATATCTATCAACTAATTTGAGTCTCACAATATCCTTGTGAGATAAGTATTTGAAGCTGTTATTATTCACATTTTAGCAGTGAGAAAATTGAGGCTAAGAAGTTACTCAAGGTTGCTTAAGGTTAATCAATTGAAGCTGAAAGGTTGCCTATAATTATACAACTAATAGATATCTTGGGCAGGATTTTAATCATGTCTTCCTGACTCTAAAACTTGAAATTGTTCCAGGATACCTCACTGCTTTTCACCATTCTGATTTATATGATTTTGCATTACTACATACTTCTACCACTATATCTGAATATATATCCCTCATAGTTTCTACAGTAAAAAGGTTGGCAAAATTTTTGTTAATATTTCAGAAATGAAATATTTCAAAGATATGCTTAACATCACCTTAGTGATTTATATACCTTTGAATGTAAGAAGTCATATTCTTGCTCGTCTGACTGAGTGCTATTGTCAGATGCTACAGGAGATACTTTAAAATATCAAAAAGTGCCCTTATGTGTGTTTCCCAACTTTTCCCCAGAATTTGAGGGCTAAGTAGAGACTTAGAGAACATCAATCCCATACTCTTATAGATGAGGAAATGGAGTCTAGAGAGCAGAGACAACTTGCCTAAGGTCACCCAGTTACTTATTGGTAGAACTAGAAGCTAGGACTTCTGATTCCCAGCCTTGGGCTCCTTATATTGCTCTAGAATAGACCAATGAATTTTCCAGGACACCATAATTCAATTCAATTCAATGAATTTTTATTAAGTATCTATGATGTGTACAAAGACAAAAAACTGCATAGTCCTTGCCCTCAAGGAGCTGACAAGACAATACAGGAGATCTGATATACACAAATAAATATGAGTCAAATTAGCACATGATAGAGCCAAAGGAGGTGTCAGAATTATTAATTTGAGGCAAGAAAAATATTTGGGTGATCAAGAGTGATCAGAGAAGGTCTTAAAGGATGTTGTATAGAAAGGTCAAAGAACTTAAGAACTGAGAAATGTAACAGAATCTTGCAATTCAGTGGTCTGGTGACCTTGGAGGAGAAAGAAGGAAGGGAGAGGAGTAAGTATTTATTTATACCTATTATGTGCCAGGTACTATGCTAAGTACTTTACAAATATTATCTCATTTTATCCTCACAATAGCCCTACAAGAGAAAAGATGCTATTGTCCCCATTTTACAGTTGGGGAAACAGAGGCAACAAAGGTTAAGTGACTTTCCCAGGGTCATACAGCTAGTAAAAGGCTGAGGCTGGATTTAAACTCAAGTCTTCTTGACTCCAGGTCCAGTGCTCTATCTACTGCACCACCTATCTATCCACTGCCTACTGGAAAAAGTAGTTTCAACAGAATGATGGGAATGGAAGTCAGAATGAAGTCAGCTGAACAATGAGTGGATGTTGAGAAAATAGAGGCAGTGAATATAGCTGACCTTTCCTAAAAGTCTAGCAGTAAAGGACAAGAAAGCTATGAAATGAAAGCTTGAGTGGAGGATTGAGTTCAAGGGAAAGTCTTCCAGGACAGGAGAAATTGGAAAACAAGGAAAGATTCATTAAGGAGAAAGATACTGAAGATGAGAAAAGGAGAATAGAAAATGAGAAATGATTGAAGAAAAGAGACTGAAGATGAGAGAAGGAGGGTTCTAACAACCCTTTATCCATTTTCAGCTAGTCACCAAGCAGTTCAGTAATATGTTCATCTATACCTCACACATCAACCACATTTTAAACACACATGCAACCTTCTCCCTTTCTCAGCATCCAATGGATCTCATGAGAAAAGATTTGAACTTGAAGGCTACATATACATACCGTCACACACACACTCCTATATGTTTATATGTACATATATATATATATATATATACATGCACATACATATATATACACAAATATATGTATGCATATGCATATTGTGTAGGTATATGTGTATCTGTATACTTGCTTGTATGTGCTTTCTCCATTTCCTAATTTTAGAGAGAATTCCTTTTTTATCCAATATGGTTATCACCATATCTACCCTAATATCTCCCAGATAAAAATTAATAAAGGGAAGTCAGGAAGCTTGGAATATCTTAACACATCAAAGGTATCTTGATCATATACAATAGAATCACAATGTATTGTTGGGAAGTAGTACCTTAATGATTTGAAAGTTATTAAGTATATTCTTTATCAATATATCACCAAATGGGAGAAATAAAGTCTATTTTATTCTGTTTAGTTTTTTTTAATACATAAAATCAGTTAATACCTAGATCTATAATCTGTAATTTGGGTTCCATTTATCTATTTCTCAATATCACTATATGTATATATATGTATATATATATAGCAATAGAAATATACATATAAACACACAATATACATATATGTGTAATATATAGTATGTATACACACATTCATGAATATGTGTATACATATGTGTATACATGTGAGTGTGTTTATGTGTATACACATGCATGTATACATACATATAAATATGTATATATATTTGCCCTTTCCATTTCCTCTTTTTTGAAATGGCCTCTTTTCCTTAAACCTGTAAATCAACTTGGTAGTTCTTCTAATGTTTCCTTGATTACCCATCTACATTAAGCAGATTTAGAGGCAGAAGAATGTAGCTCAAATAAGCCACTTAAAGTGTCAAGAATTGTGGGCTGGAAATGAGAGCTAAAGACAACAAAAAAGCTTTTAAAGCTAAGTTAAAGGCAAGAAGAAGGTCAAGGAATCAATCAATCTGTTAGCATTTAGTATGGTTCTACTATATGTGAGGCACTGTCCTAGGCACTGGGGACACAAATACAAAGAATAAATCCCTACTCTCAAGGAGCTTATGAGGGAGAAAACAAAGTATATACAGAATATAAGTACGAAGAAAATAAATACAAGGTAGTTTGGGAAGAAGGGCACTAGCAGTTGGGGGAGATCAAGAAAGCCTTCATGTAGAAGGTGGCACTTGAGCTATGGCTTAAAGGTAGACAAGGATTCTATGAAGTGGAGGTGAGGACACAGTGCATTTCAGGAATGGAGAACAGCCAATTAAAGGGCATGAAGATGGCAGATGGAGCATTGTATAGGAAACAGAAAGCCAGTTTGACTGTATTGCACAGTATGGGAGTGGGAGTAATATACAATGACACTGGAAAGATAGGTTGAGGCAAGATTGTGAAGAGCTTTAAAATCCTAGACTATGAGCTTGGAACACTAGAAGAATTCTGGTGCCTTTGACAGAAATAGGACAGTTTGGAAGAAGGAAAAGTGTCAGGGGGAGTGGGGAGAGTGGGATGTTGAGGGGAAGTTGAGTTCTATTTTGGACATAGTGTCCCGGATACATCTTATACTCAACATTTCCACAACAAGATATTTCCAAAACTGCTCTCACTACCTTTCTCCCTAAACCTTTCCTTTTACCCAATTTCCCTATTACTGTTAAGGATCTTACCATCCTCCCCGTCACTCAGGTTCACAACCTAGGTCATCCTCAACTCTTCAATGCCTTTACGCCACATATCCAATCAATTGATTCTTCCTCCACAACATCTCTCATCTATTCAAACTTTCTTCTTTGAAAAAGTAATTACCTGATGCAAGCCCTCATCACTTCATGACTGGACTATTGTAATAGCCTACTAGTTGGTCTTCCAGACTCATTTCATGGTCTTCCCAGAGGATAGATCTGATTCCTACTCAATAAACTCCAGTTACTCCCTATTATCCCTATTATCTCCAGAATCAATTATAAAATTTCATTTGGCTTTTAAAATTCTTCACAACCTAACCTTTTCTTATTTTTCTAGTCTTCTTACATTTTAATTTCCTGCATATATTCTATAGTCCAGCTACATTGGTCTTTTGCTGTTCCTGGCACAAGATACTCCATCTCCCTGACTTTCCTGGCCCTCTTCAATGTATCTTCCCTCTGAGATTACTTCCAAATTAACCTTTATATATTTTGTATGTATGTAGTTGACAACTCATTGTCCCCCCCATCAGAATGTCCTTGAGGGCAGGGACAGTTTTTGCTTTTCTTTGCATCATCAGTTCTTAGTACAATGTCTGGCAGATAGTAAGCACTTAATAAATGCTTGTTTACTTGATTTGGTTATTAACTTTGCATATGACACAAAGTTGAACAGTATAGCTACAGTTCTGGTCTGCAGAATCAGGATCCCAAAAGACACTGATGATGAAACGGCTATTTGCCATTTCTCACATACAACACTCCATCTATTGACTGTATGCCTTTTCACTGGCCATCCTCTATGTCTGCAATGCTTTCTCTTCTGTCTTCCTTCAAGACTCAACTTAAATTCCACCTTCTGCAGGAGTGCTTTTCTGGTCCCATCCCCTAACCCCAATTCTAGGGCCCTCTGAGATTACCTTCCCTTTATACTGTATATCTTTTGTATTACATGGTTACATGCATGTTGTCTCTCCCACTAAAATGTGAGCTCCTTGATGTCAGGAACTATGTTTTTGCCTTGATTTTTATCCCTAGTGCTTAACAGAGTGCATGGTGGGGGAGGGGGGAGGGAAGGAAGGGGAAAGCTTGTTAACTGACTGCCTAATTATATTAAATTTAGTAGAGATACACATAAAAGAATAAGGCACAAGTAGATCACTTTCTTGAGAAAAGACCTGTTGATTTTAGAGAACTATAAGCTGAACGAGTTAATAAACTGATATGGGAGGCAAAAAAAGACGATATGAACTTATGCTTCATTGGGAAAGGTAGGCTGTTGTTTGTCCTTCATTTCTGAAGACCAATGACAGCATGATGAATGATGTCTTGACTTGCACATGAGTTGGATTTAAGGGAGGGAAAGTTGCACAAAATCATCAGCCTCACTCTCTCTTCCAGAGTCATCAAAGTCCAGTGGTACGACCTAAGTCAGGACAAGTGGGTGATGGCCCGGAATGCAGTGGATGACCTTGGGGTTGTCGATGTGTTACCAAGCTCTAAGCACTCCACAACACTTGTTTTAGCCACCTTCATGGCCATTGGAACAAACTGTTCTCATCCACCCACTCAGCCATGAGAAGTCTTCACATGCTTAAATACAAATCCCCTAACTCATCAATGGGTTTAAGCCCTGTCGGCTATCCTCAATCTGGTCTAGACCATCTGCCAAGACAGTTGCACTGAGATGCGACTGTTGCACATGCTACAGCTACTTGGAGCCACAGGTGAGAGCTGTGTGATATCAAAGGTGGGTGAGCATCCCTAAGAAGGCCAAGGCAAGCCCACTCACCAGAGGTGCTAATGTTACCCGAACACCCCATCATATCTAGAAGAAAGGAGTGTGTCATCCTGTTGTGCTCTGCCCTATGCAGGTCATATCCAGAGCACTGCACTTAGTTCTAGACATCACCTAAGGTCCTGACTACTAGTTTTGGGCTACTTCCATAACACCATGTTTAAGAAGATAGGACAAGGATAATGGTAAATAATAATAATAAAAACAACATGAAACAAATTGATATAATCACTCAGGTCATCTTAACTTTTTGAAGGGTAATGGTATACTAGAGCACATTATGTGAAGGATGTTCAAGTTGGTGATAGAACTAAAGACCACACTACATGAGGATGAATTGCAGACACTGGAGATGTGAAGCCTTGAAAATATTAGACTTTAGGGGGGAACATAAGTAAGTACTGGAAGAGAGATCAAACTTGACTTACACAACCACTGGACAGCAAAGCTAGAAGTAGTGGGTGCAAATTACTATAGAAAGGGAGCTTTAGGTTTGATAAAAAGAAAAACTTCCCAATATTGAAGATGATCCAAAGTGAAATTCACTGCCTGAATGGGCTAAGTAGAGGGTTTTCTAGTAGAACTTTGATGACCACTTGGCAATATTTCAGAGAGGATTTCTGTTCAGAAACATATTGTACTAAATGGTGTCTTAAGTTGCTCCCATCTCTGAGATTCTGAGATGCTGCTGCTGCTGGTGGTGGTGATAATGATGACAGCAATGTCCTGTCTTAGATACATGCAAATAAGCACTCAGGACTTGACTTCTTCAGCAGCAGTCAAACTCTGTGTCAACTTGAGTGAAAGTGTGAGTGACGTATTTGCTCACTCTCCTGGAGAATGAAGCATGTAGAAAATGTGGCAAATATTTTAAAATCAGAGCTCTGTTTCCTGAAAGAACGAAAGATGCTGACAAATTTTCTGCCAGTTATTACCTCCAGAGTTCAAAATAGCAAGCTGAGTGGGTGTAAGCACTTCAAGTGCAAAAGAAAGAATAAGCAGGGTGGGTATGAACGGAGAGGAAATCATACTTTCTCCCCCTCCTCTGTGCGAGGAGAGGAGGGAGAATTTAAAGAGATATTAACAAGCAGTCTCCAAAAAAAAAAACCTAAGGGACTTGAATCAAAACTCAGGCTTGATCTAATGTTACTTCCAGGGTGAAAGCTGTCAAACTGATGATAAAGAGTAACTAAGGACTAAAAGTTACTATTTCCTGTCACTTGTTTCTTTGCTTGGGCAACTAGGTGGTACAGTAGACAGAGAACTGGGCTTGATGTCAGGAAGACTCATCTTCATGAGTTCAAATCAGGCCTCAGACACCTACTAGCTGTGTGACCTTGAGCCAGTCACTTAACCCTGTTTGCCTTGGTTTCCTTATCTGAAAAATGAGCTGGAGAAGGAAATGGCAAACTACTCCAGTATCTTTGCCAAGAAAACCCCAAATGGAGTCATGGAGTTAGATACAACAGAAATGACTGAACAACAAACTGTGAGGTACTGAGAGACAGTAGGGTGTAGTGGTTAGAGGGTCAGGAAGACAAGGGTCAAGTCTTGCCACTGATTCAGAGGAGCTATGTGATCCTTGCAAGTAAGCCACTTAACTTCTCAATGCTTCAGGCAGCTCTCTAAGGTTTGGAATCACAGGCCAGGATCAAAAACAAACAAACAAATAAACAAAAAAAAAAACCAACCCTGCATAGTACTGATTCTATGTGCAATAGGAGTTCAAAGAAAGGAAAGGCCACTATAGCCATGCATAGCTTGAAGAGGCTTCCTGAAGGAGGTAAAACTTTAGCATGAGGACAATTTGTACAATGAAAGAGAAAGAAAGAAAGTACCTGCCTTCCATTCAGGTATGAGAAAATGAGAAGAAATGACGACTCTGTGGCTGAATTGAGCATTTCTGAAAACTTCAGATTTTGGATATGACTATTGAATGCTTTTAATCTGAATTTAATCTTTGGGCAGAAAAAAAAACCTGCATCCTTTAAAAAAATGTTAGCTTAAAAAAAAAAACTAAATATTACCATACCAAGTCATTAAATAAACAAGCAAAGACTTACTTGGAAAATGTATAGATCAATTGCTACAGCCATAGCACAACCAATGGCAATTTTAGATTTGAACTTATTACACACAATTTTTATTTTTGTGATTTTATATAATCTTTAATCACAAGATCACAGGATATTAGTGTTTGAGGAGACCTTAAAAGTAGGCAGTGAACTGCAATCAAAAGAACACTGGCAATGTGAACCTAGGTTCAAATTCTAATTCTAATTCTTACTACCTGTGACCTTAGAGAAGTCACTTACCCTCTGTAGGCCTCAGTTTCCCCATATGTAAAATGAGGAGGATAGAATATCCCAAAGCATTTGTTCTGTGAAGTTTCGATTCAGTCAAAGGGTCATACTTAAGGACCTAGAGGGTCCACCCCTGGAACAGATGGTTTCAAAGGTTGCTTCCAACTTTAGATCTGGGATTCTTTTATTACAAAATTTAGGATCAGGAAAGTTGTGACTTCACTAAGGTCACAACAGTTAGTAAGGCATTAAAAACTTCAATTGTACAAGAAACATAATAGCACATAGTAGGAGCTTAATAAATACTTGTTGATTGATTGACTGATGCTCTTGTCCAACAATGTAATCAGCCTTCTACTGTTGTTTATAGTTTTAAAATGTTACTTCAATTATATAAATAAACACTTTTTTTCTTCTAAAATACTTTTCCAATGGCATACGCCCACATGAAATCTCAGCACTAGCATTATTCTTACTTCCTTCCCACACTGACTTCCAAAAGCAGGAAAAACAATTCAGGAACAGACTGAGATTACAAAGAGGAAGAATTTTGCAGTGCTGAATTTGGAGTTTCAAGAACTGGGTTCAAATTCAGGCTCTATTACTTAATACCTCATTTATTAATTTGGGAAACTCATTTTCACCTCTTTGGGCTCCCCTTTCCTCTCTGCAAAATGAGGTAATTGGACTAAATGATCCAAAGATATTTTCTAACTTTAAACCTTAACCCTAGGAATATTCTTCCCCCTCTTGGTTCATAATTTGGAAAAATGTAAAAAAAAACAGACATTATATATACCAGAAAGGCATAAAACTGTCAAAACAGCCACTGTTACATACGAAAATTCAACTTAAACTCTTTCCCTGAAAAAAAGGAGGCAAAAAAGAGATCACCTTGTAACACAGTTCTACAAGTAGGATAACCTCAGGTCTTAAAAGCAGGTAATCATACAATTCTGGCTTACTATAGAACATGCAGTATTAGAAGTCAAATGCCATAATTGTGATTTATCAATGGTTTCTGTTCCTCCCTTCTTGGTCTTCCTCTCCTTTGTTTCCCTACAAGAAATGCCTTCACGAATAAGTCAGAATGTATGCCTGAATTATGGCAACACTGAATTTTCAAGGCATCTTTCAAAATCATCATGATTCTGTCTTAAAAATTCTAAGACACTTGCCTCCCTAGAGCTGCTGTTTAAGAATGTGATCCTCTTGCCCAACACTCACCCTCACTGCCTTAAACTTTGGGGCCCACAAGTGGAAAATTACATGCCATCCTACAGACCCTCACAGTGGAAGAAAAGGGTGTTTCTTGGACCAATGAAGGCATCACACACACACACACACACACACACACACACACACACACACACACCTCTCCCCCCCACCCCCCCATCCCCGAAATAAATTCATTCATTTGAAAAAAAAATATCTGAATGAGGCTTCACAAACTAGAGACACTGGATAGCAGATACATGGGAGAAATTAGGATTAGGCCACCTGTCCTATAAGGGTTGATTTTTTTTTTCTGTAGCAGTTTGTGTTTTAGGGGTATTTAAATTTTCTGAGAATTTATTGAGAGAAGATTTAAGAGTCTGCATTTACATGGACTTCTGAAACACAGGTCTTTTTTCATCAGTTACCTAGCATATTATGAGTCTGATACTCGATAGATGATATTTATACTCCACATTTATATAGGGCATCTGTGATTTATAAACTGTTTTACATACACACTTATTTCTTCCTTACATCACTCTATAGGATCTAAAGCTGGAAGACAGTGTTAATTGTTTTATTAACCTTTAATTTTACAGATGGGGAAGTAGCATCTCAGAGAGATTATAATGATTTTCCCAAGGTCACAAGAGTAGTAAGAAGCAAAGCATGGGACTGTAATCCATGCTCTCAGATTATTATTCCCATTTCATAAATGAGGCCCAAAGAGAATCAGTGACTTGCCCAAGATCATACAGCTCTTATGATTTGTTAGGTCTAATCTCCATGCCTAAACAACAATGATAAGATTTAAAATTATGTAGGAGGGCTAAATTAGCAACAGCACAGCCCCCAAACTATAGGCCTGCAACCTCAGTGGAAACAGCAATTCGGTTAAGAAAGATTTTCCCTGCTGGGATTTCTGTCCTCACTAACCAGGCTTCCTGTCCTAGATCATGCCAAGGTTGATATGGCGTCCCCAAAAAAAGCTGTTCAACTTGTTGAGCTGGCACAAAGGCCGGGCCAAGGAAGCCCTTTAAACTGGCAGTCAGCATAGAGGAGCAAGTGTCTTCCGCTTCATGGAAAGCCCCTCCCGGGGATCACAGCCTTGGTATGCAAACCTGTTTGTTTGCAGACAGAGACAAAAAAGGAAAGGCGGGGGAGAGCCTAGCTCCAGCAGTGGAGGCAGCAGACACTTGTGTCTGACACAGGGAAAGGGACATTCTGTAGCAAGTGTCTTGAAAGGACATGATTACACTTGATTCCTCAGAACCCTCCCTTTCCCTTCCCCCTCCTTCGGTAGGCAGGGCAGGTATGGCCTTCACCAGAAGGGACATCCCTTCTGGCACTTGGTTTAAGTGAAAGTCCAGACCACAGTCACAGCAACAGATAACCATGGACTGCATGAACCATACATCAAAGCCCGCCGGCCCTAGGAAGTTGGAAGCCAGCCAGAGATGCAAAATACAGGCAGGAGAGTGTGTTGCCTTAGGACAATAGAAAACTGGGACATAGAAAAGTCTGTAAATTCCAAACACTGGGGAGGTCTTCCCAGAGATTTTACCCAGTTCTGTCCAGCCTATGATTTAATTTCCTTTGAAGAGAAAAAAAAAAGCTCCTAAACCTTCTGTTTGCAAAGACTGACATCACAATATAAACCACTACATTCGTGTCCTTTTCAGCCTGCAGCCAGACTGTCTGAAACAATAGCACTAAGTGAGATGTGACATTCTCCTATTTATCTTAATGGGATATTTCATGGAGGGGGGAGTGTTAAATTATGATCATTTAAATGCAAACAACATGGCCTCATTGTTAATATCCTATCAGATATTTCCCATAAATTCTGCTAAACTAGAAGGGCTTCACATATTCATCATAACCTGACAGTTTTATATATTTGATAGGCCTCAGCATAAAGCCTGATCTGAGATAACCTGGATTTAAAGTTAAAGAGTCATCTTTTAGTCACATAAATTAGTCAGCCATTGCTACTGTCTTTAAAAATAAGGGTAAAACCAGGAAAGCAATTTATATGATAACAGAAAGGAGAGAAGGAAGGAAAGGACGAAAAGAAGGAAGGAAGGGATGAAGGGAGGAATGAAAGAAAGAAAGAAAAAAGAAAGAAAGAAAGAAAGAAAGAAAGAAAGAAAGAAAGAAAGAAA